>NW_002060952.1:2356851-2460919 GCF_000150275.1 Trichoplax adhaerens | reverse complement strand
GAGTAAAAGAAGATTCTTTTGAAGAACTTGTTGAGTTTTAAAGGCCTGCGGGTCGAACTGTCGTAAGTGAAAACGTTCTTCTTATGTTAGGTTGTTTGGTTGTTGACACTTTCAGTTCTTTCGTTTATTTGTTCACTTATAATACTTAGAATTAAGTATTTGGAAGGTTGTTTGATCTGTCTCTCTCACGTTTTCTTAATAAATTGTTAATCGATTATTTCTCCAATTTTCATTTGGTGTCAAAGTTGCTTTAAATGAGAATGATTTATTAAGATACTTTGTATAATAATTAATTAGAAATTCCAATGATGCCTAGCTAGCTAATAAGTTAGCATCTGAAATACGATTAAAAGCTACCTTAATAGACCATTCATTTTATATTCTAATACTTAATACCTGACTTTAAGATTGATAGTCCATCAAGGGTTTGATATTCTTTTCATATCTACTAGACATAAACTAGAAATATCTAAAAATACTCAATTCAATATCATTGTTTTGTTTAAAGAAGGATTAATGAGAATGATTTGAAACAGTAATTCTGATCAATTAAATGATAGCAATAAGTAATGAATCATTCGTTGCTATGTCGATGTATATTTAAATCCATCATTACGACCGCACAAGTAGGCATTATTAAGTACAGTGTCTTTGTGATTTCATGAATTGTCAGAACGTATTTACTTTACGGTTGATTATAATAACTGATGATAATATGAGTAAATAGATTAAATACGCAATATATAATTATGATTTGTTACCAAGCTGACATATATTTTTAATTCGGCCATCACTTCCGCATAAACTAATATTGAATTTCTTTATGATCTCATGAATTATTAGAATGTGTATACCTTATTATTCATTATAATAACTCATATTAGGACGAATAGATCTCTAATTAGTGAGGTAGGATAGTTTTTACTTCATGAAATTTCACTCATCAGTAAATATCATTGAAGTACAGCTAACTTCCACTTAGCTTTGTAAATATCACATCTGCATCGATCCTTTATAATATATACCCAACATATATAATGATATTGTGAATAGAATGCTATCCTGTTTATGAATATTTATGGAAAGATGAAAATCCAATAGGCATAATAGTAAATTGCTATAGTCGCAGTTTTGACTGGCTACTGATAATAATTTTGAAATCGATTCGAATGTGAAAATATAGATAAATCGCTGGTTTCATCTTCAAGGATTATAACTCTGCTTTAGGTCATTGAGCGTCGATTCAGTACTTTATGAACAACGCTGTTGATATATAGAATTTAATATTATGCCGTTCGATTTATTTTAATTGATTATTTCGTGGCTCCTGCAATCAAGAGCGCTGAAAATCTATGATCAGGATAATTAAAGTTGCATTACTATTTTAACGGATTAGTAATAAGCACTATAGTGGAGAGAATAATTCCAACCTAGATCCTTGAACACGAAATGAATATCTAAAACGTAACCAACTAACAGTTATAAATGCAAGGTTTAAAGCTGATAGCTTTCATTCTAGTTTACGATTACTCTTTAGAATAACATCCCATTTCATTATTACAAGCAGTAAAAATGTTTGTTACAATATATAGTATTAGTTGATTGTTCCACTAGGTAATGATTTGATTACAACTAGCGATATTTTTCTTGTATATTTAATATTAAACTCTACCGATGAATTTTAGGACAAATAATATTTTATTACTTCAGGACAAGGCTAAAGAACATTTTAATCATTGGATGATTGGATGATGACTGCTGAATTCTCTTGTTTTTATTACATGAAAAATATGAATTCTTAACGATAAACAGTCAGATAACAGACACCCTAATTTCCTCTACAAAATGTTATATAGCTAGCAAAGTAACAATGAAACACATTAACTTTTATATTTAACTTCAAATTTTATTACGTAAAATTAAAAAAAATAAAGTTAATCTTTAAATAGGAACGATTCGGGCATTAAATTAATTATTTTAATCAATCACATGAAAGTACTTTCAGATATTTTGAAAATGATAATAATATTAGTTCAAATACACAACTTTTTATAAATTTCTAAAATATCTATCTAGCCGTGCATTGGTCTTGGCAAAGCGATGCCTTTGCCTCTGCTCTCGAATAACTACATGATAATTGATTAATATTAATAAATTATAATTAAGGTAAGAGGTCTTTTGGAGAATAGATCGCTGCTGATCTATTCCTGCTCTTCAAACTTTAGGTGTTCTAAATGAAGACTAGCAGATTACTGTTCTACATTGAAAACTATAAAGGAATTTTTTAGATTTTCATTATCATGATTGATGGCATTCTCAATACTTTACTAGTAATCAGAACATGAGCTACATTAGTGATGGTTGGTTAGTATGTTTAAAAATGAGACAGTTTAAGGATACTGCAATTAGATGGCTATTTGATTGTAATGACGGATATTCTGTTCTATTTCATTAATAATCTGTATATAAATTATGATAATAATACACTAACACCTATGTTTCGATGAATGGGCGATCAGGATACTACAACTAAATAGCTGTTTGGCCATGACGATTGATATTCTTTTGCATTTCATTAGTATTTGAAATATGAGAACTATTTAAGTTGATAATAAGTGTAAATTAATGTGCCTTAATTGAGAGAATAAATAATACTCTAACTAAATAGTTAGTTGATTATGATTATTGGCAAGTTTTTACATTGAATTTGAATCGAAATATGAAAATTGAATGCTAGCGTACTTGTAATAAATATAAGTGGATGTACTTCTATTGAAAAATTAAAGGATAACTACTAATTCAAATGGATATTTGCTTGGATATAATAACTGGTGTGTTTTGGATACTATTAGCGACCTAAAGATGAATTTATAGTGATAAACATTTGTTGATATATTATAGTTGAAGAATAAAGAATCTTCTTTAGCGTATAATCGACACTCATTAAGACAAGACATATTTGTAGGAAGTCAGTTTTATATTCTTGTGATTGAAACAGTGATAGTACTGCGATCTATTGACTTAGTAGTTACAAGTATGCTGTAAAAGCAGAAATATTCTCTAAAATATTTTACCAAGAAACTTTGGTTCGTGTCTACAATTTCTCCAGACCATTTCTCAAGCAAGAAGAAAGTATAGAGTGATGAAATAGTTATATGATTTTTGCTGAGCAGTATAGCTAAATAAATATCATAATTTGTTCGATTTCTCTATTTAAAAGCAAAATTAATAAATGTGAATTATTTTATCACTGCATAGTACAGCATATAAGATAAAAAAATAGCTTAGCTAACTGTATCTATCTTATAAACATGCTAGCTTTATGGAGGATAGGATTATGTTTAATCTCTCTCCGAATAACAAAGTTACGGTAGTTATTACTTTTTATTCATACAATAAAATCGCAGGCATAAGTGCCGTTAAGAGCAGGGTTAATGACTCAAGTTATTTGATACATTGTCGTAGAATTCAATAGCATTATCCATTGAAAGCAGGAACAACAAATACGAATTATTTTGTGTCTCAACAGAATATGTTATCTAGCTGGGTCGGCCTCATCAATACGATAATATCATCAATAATTATATATGGAATAGGAAGGCTATATAAAATTTTCTACGTCCGTAATATGATAGGTGCCGAAATAATTTATTGTGATTTATATTTACTTATAAGATGTCTTAAGTAAGAATTAAATAATGGAGGAATAATGCCAATTAGATTAAGCTTGTTTTCTTAGTTTAATAATATTCCTCTAGGATCCTTTCGGTAACTAATGGAGTTGATTATAATTGATCGATTTCATGTTAAAGAGCTGATTAGAGCTGAATCTTTAATTCATTACGATATCAGATAATGACGATGGAAGTAATGAAGACTTTTATAGGTTATCATCTACTACGTAATTATCTCGTATGGAGGCTATTTAAAAACCCTAATTACATACATTTATGAACTTTGTTAAAATTCTAGTCAGCCAAGAAGGAAATCATATGCTATTATGAAGTGCTGACTTACTAAGCTTCGGATAGTAATATAATTTCTATGGAGTCTACTTTCTAAGATTTGGATCAATACTGCAAATATAATGTCGTTAGTTCGTAGTTAATCATCGTCGAAATCTTCTTAAGATTCAGTAGTACAGATCAATTCTAGATTTTGCAACTCATTCTATAACTCATATTAAATAATCATAAGAGATTATGGAGTAGTGATAGTCAGCTAAAGACGTTTTTATTGATAATTATCATTGGTCTATATTAATTATCTAAACTTCGATTTTCAGTCTACCTATTTAGTTGATGACGAGAAGTACGCTATATATGAACCTAGTTTTAAAGATGGATTTATTGCTAGCCGAATCAGGAATTTATTTCACAGAATAATCTGTCACTAGATAATATTCGGAAGTTTTTCAGTTACTGCCGGAGTTTTATTCGAATCATGTTACATTCACTCTCATCCCTTGTCTTATTCTACGGAACAATCTGTTGCTCGATAATATTCGTATTTTTTATAGTTGCTGGCTTAGTTATATTCGAATCATCTTGGGTTCCCTCATTCCTTGTCTTATTACACTGAACAATCCGTCGCTAGACAATATTCTTCTTATTTTTATCAGAGCTACTGCGTAAGTTATATTCGAATAATATTGAATTCCTTTATTCCTTGTAATAGTGGTACGCCATTCTTCGGGTGGCAGTCATTAAGATGAAATAATGAACTCACTAGGGAACGTAATCTATTTACGTACTGCTGATAAAACTTGAATTAGTTTAAGTAAGCATATCTTGAGGATAAAATGAAATATTTAATCAATATTTTGCCAAGAAGCCGGCTAATAATGATTTTAATAGTTGCCTGCAAGCTTATTCAGACAGTTTATTGTTGATTAGGCTTAGCAGAAGTATAACAGTATTGTGATCGACCAAAGTTTACTCATGAATAGCTCACTTCAGTAGTTGTCGAGTTTATATCCCTCGAAATATAAGGAGACTTTTGTGATGAATAAAGTGATGATGAAAAGAATGTATTCAGTGGTTCAATACAGAAAAATATAAAAAAGACCTTTATGTAGGTTCCTAGTTTACTTCTACTATTAGTTTAAAATTATAAATTCAGTAGAAGCATCCCTAGAATAGTAGTTGGATGTTTTTTGATCAATTGGCGATTGCAATTACTGCTTTAAAGAATAATTATAAACATATCGATTGTGCCTGTGTCTATCAAAATGAAAAAGAAATTGGGCAAGCATTTGCAGATACCGTTGACCATATTATCCAGCGTAAAGACCTATTTGTAACATCCAAATTATAGATTACCATGATGGAGCCTGATCGTGTCGAAGAAGGAACACAGATGGCGTTGAAAAATCTTCATCTTGAGTATCTAGATTTATTTCTAATTCATTAACCACATAGTACTATTTTTCAAGGTCACGATAATATTTTGCCGCTCGATGATGACGGAGTTCCTATTACTAGTAACGAAGATTATAAAACAACTTGGAAAGCGATGGAACGATTAGTCGATGATGGCCTAGTTAAAGCCATTAGTTTATCGAATTTCAATACAAAGCAAGTCGATAATATCATGGAAAATTGCAGTATTAAACCAGCAGTTAATCAATTTGAAACGCATCCTTACATGACTTGTAATCGATGGATCCAACAATGCCAGCGTAGTGATATTGCAGTAACTGCATATTGTCCGCTTTGATCACCTAATCGGCCTGATGCAACTGTTTCCGATAATCCAATCTTATTAAATGATCCAGTTGTTCAATCGATTGGCAAGAAGTACAACAAACCTCCAGCTCAAGTGTGTCTTCGTTTTAACATTCAGCGGAGTATTGTAGTTATACCTAAAAGTATAACACCATTGCGAATTATTGAAAACAGTCAGATTAGTTCATATCTACGGCCGGTTAAGGTCGAGGATATGCAGATTTTTTAGATGGTTAGCGAGTTTATTCTTGAACAGTAATTTGACCATTGTTCATTTATGCTGTGATGATAAACTATTAGGCCTAAACAGTAACGTAATCATTTTATTCCTAGGCCATTTAACGTTATAATTTAAAAATAAGGGCTTTATTGAATCTTATGCAAAGATTAACTACACACAGCTCTACTCCAGCCGAATAATACTACTAAAGACTTCTAGAACGAACTAACAGAATAATCTAAAGTTGCATGCTTTTATACTTTCCGTAGCATTCGCAGCTACAAATCCGCATGGCAACCTTTTACCTTATTTTATACATAGTTAAATTATTCTTAGTAAGACTATTCTACCGCGGAACATCATTAATCCAATATGGATACGACTATAGATAGTACTTACGTAGACATTATTCACACCAGCCAAAGTACAATGAATTAACCATATCCTAATATATGATTTACAGCTTTATTTTTACCTATAGCCTTATTAGTAACTCAACACCTTACTGTATATAGTCATCTGTACTCTAGCATAGAGTCAATACCACTACAGTCTATAGTTATGGCTACCAAATATCTCTTAGGATAAATATCTACCGTACATTATACTAAACATGGCTAATAGTCTATAATCACAATACTAGTTACATTACAGGGTGTAATTCTATTGCTGTAGGCTAATTTTGTGATCTTGAGTATCACTACTATCTAAATGAGACGATATGTGCATTCTATTGAACGGTGAAGAAAACGACTAGCGCACCTGTATCCTATGTTTAGCTGTAATTGATTATGTCGTCATTGTCATTATTTTTTTAAAGAAATATTCGGTAATTGATCTGTTAATTTATATCAGTGAGATTATGCTACAGGGTATACTCGTAGATTAGTCAAGTTGATCATAATAATGGATAATGATCTCCGATATAAATATGTTTTATGAATATTTCTAAGCAGGTTGAACGTAAAAGTGTTCCCTTTTTTACCAGCCATCTAGTTTATCCATTCCATGAAGCCAATTCCGATTAAGAAGATAGGAAATGAATAGACTATCAAATAATATATGATACTCGCGGAGACACCCTACGGCAATGAACATACGATTAATCTATTAATAATAGGTTACTAGACTGTATTGTACTGTATATGGTCATCTTTACATTTAATTTATTACTTTACGGAAATCTTTAAACGTTTGGCCCTGTTATTTGTAGATATTATAAAACATAAACTTATAGGAAATTGTAATCCTTAATTTATAATATAATCAATTTTATTGATAAATACTTTGAACCTAGGTCGTCTTTGTACTATTCCACATTTATTTATTAGTCGTAAAACAAAGATTAGATTGAATTCCAATTGAAATGTTTTTAAGTTCTCTTTATATCGTCGAGTACAAGTTTCATATGACCGATAATTCTGTTCCACTAATTGATATCTGCTCTTGTAACATGTTTGTCTTCATCATTAAACTGTTTTATAGCGTAGCTAAGGCTAAAAGTATACTATGTGAATATTTGTCAATTTGGCTATCAATTATATGATCAATGTTATCCTTTTGTCAGTTTATTTATGCTGTCTTATTGCACGAGGTTCAATAATAAACTAATAAGTACAATTATTTTTGCTATACTTAGTTATTCCTCTCTCAACTATATTACAATATAAATCCATCATATACTTTTACAGCTATCTCGGTATTATGCTTAAGTAAATGCTTCAAATAGAATTACTTGCAAACAACTAAGTAAATAAGCAACAAACAAGTACTTTGACAGTATTGCATCACGAGCGGTTCTAAGTAAAATAACTTTTACTCGTTGACGCCCTAAAATTGTTATTGCAGCCTTTTATCACGTTACGGTAGAATATCAATAGGAAATTAGAGTCTCAGGTGATAATAAATTTAAGACTTTTACAGTGAAGGAAGCTATTTGCAATACTTATCATAATTTTGGTTTTACAGGAAGATATAGTTACAAGGTTGAATTGTGTAGTGCGTTCACTACATATATGTTACCTGATATAGAGCGTACCTATTTTTCGTCAGTTTTTTAAAGGAATTATTGATCCTTCAATTATGAGCAGTAAAATCATTATATGTTAAAGTAGTAATATTCTATCTATCTGGTAATCTTAATCTGGCGAAATTTTATTCATTATACGCGAATTTTCAATACGCGCAAGAATTCAAGCGATGTCGACAAGTGCTGTTGATCTTGATCGACTTCAATATCATGTCTGCCTTCTTCTTAGTGCCATATATTTACCGCAACGTGAATACCTGAAGGCCAAACAATTGACAGAAAAAGCACGAGGAATAGGTGAGAAGCTAAAGGATGAAATGATGATAGCTGAAAGTTTACATAGATTTGGTGATATCAAGCAAGTAGAAGGAGATTGGAATGGGGCACTGAATAGTTATATGAAATCAATTAATATAAAATTAAGGTGCATAGGAGAATATAATTCGAGTGTCGCTAATTCATACGAGGAGATAGGGATTATTTACTACGACCAAGGTAATTATGAAGAGGCTATATCTATGTTAGAAAAGTCACTCAAAATTAGATTATCAATCTTTGGTTGCAATCATTCCGATGTTGTCAAATCATATAGCAATATAGGTGCTGCATATAGACGTCAAGGCAAGCATGAAGAGGCTATTTTGATGTATAAGAAGTCACTCAAAATTGCATTGTCAGTGTATGGTCATAATAATCTCGATGTTGCCAAATCATGTAATAATCTAGGAATTGTGTATTTAGATCAAGGCAAGCATGAAGAGGCTATTTCTATGTATGAAAAGTCACTTAAAATTAGATTATCAGTCTTAGGTCGTTATCATCCCGATGTTGCCAAATCATATAATAACCTAGGGATTATGTATTATAATCAAGGCAAGCATGAAGAGGCTCTTTCTATGTATGAGAAGTCACTCAAAATTCAATTATCAGTCTTTGATCATAATCATCCCGATGTTGCCAAATCATATAATAACATGGGATCTGTATATAGGCATCAAGGCAAGCATGAAGAGGCTATTTTTATGTATGAGAAGTCACTCAAAATTCAATTATCAGTCTATAGTCCTAATCATCCTGATGTTGCTAAATCATATAACAATCTAGGAATTGTGTATAATGATCAAGGCAAGCATGAAGAGGCTATTTCTATGTACAAGAAGTCACTCAAAATTCAATTGTCAGTCTATGGTCATAATCATCTCGATGTTTCTGCATCATATAATAACATGGGAGAGGCATATTCTAATCAAGGCAAGCATGAGGAGGCTATTTCTATGTATGAGAAGTCACTGAAATTTCAATTATCAGTCTTTGATCATAGTCATCCCGATATTAACAAATCATATAACAACATAGGAAATGCATATTTTAATCTAGGCAAGCTTGAGGAGGCTATTTCTATGTACAAGAAGTCACTCAAAATTCAATTATCAGTCTTTGGTCATAATCATCCCGATGTTGCCAAATTATATAACAACATGGGAGCTGCACATTCTAATCAAGGCAAGCATGAAGAGGCTATTTCTATGTATAAGAAATCACTCGAAATTGCAATATCAGCCTATGGTCATAATCATCCCAATGTTGCTTCGTCATATGACAACATGGGATCTGCATTTAGACATCAAGGCAAGCATGAAGAGGCTATTTCTATGTATGAAAAGTCACTTAAAATTAGATTATCAGTCTTAGGTCGTTATCATCCCGATGTTGCCAAATCATATAACAATCTAGGAATTGCATATAATGATCAAGGCAAACATGAAGAGGCTCTTTCTATGTATGAGAAGTCACTCAAAATTCAATTATCAGTCTTTGATCATAATCATCCCGATGTTGCCAAATCATATAATAACATGGGATCTGTATATAGGCATCAAGGCAAGCATGAAGAGGCTATTTCTATGTATGAGAAGTCACTCAAAATTCAATTATCAGCCTATAGTCCTAATCATCCCGATGTCGCTATATCATATAACAATCTAGGAATTGTGTATAATGATCAAGGCAAGTATGAAGAGGCTATTTCTATGTATAAGAAGTCACTCAAAATTCAATTGTTAGTCTATGATCATAATCATCCTGATGTTGCCAAATCATATAGCAACATTGGAGAGGTATATTTTAATCAAGGCAAGCATGAGGAGGCTATTTCTATGTATGAGAAGTCACTTGAAATTACACTGTTAGAGTTTAATCATAATCATCCCGATGTTTCTGCATCATATAACAATCTAGGAAATGTGTATGATGATCAAGGTAAGTATGAAGAAGCTATTTCTATGTATGAGAAGTCACTCAAAATTAGATTGTCAGTCTTTGGTCATAATCATCCCGACGTTGCCAAATCATATAACAATCTAGGAAATGTGTATAATAGTCAAGGCAAGCATGAAGAGGCTATTTCTATGTATGAGAAATCAATTAAAATTAGATTGTCAGTCTTTGGTCATGATCATTCGGATGTTGCTGGATCATATAATAACATAGGAGCTGCATATTCTAATCAAGGCAAACATGGAGAGGCTATTTCTATGTATAAGAAGTCGCTCAAAATTCAATTATCAGTCTTTGGTTATAATCATCCAGATGTTGCCAAATCATATAACAACATGGGAACTGCATATTCTAATCAAGGTAAGCATGAAGAGGCTATTTGTATGTATGAGAAGTCTCTCAAATCTCAATTGTCAGTATTTGGTCATAATCATCCCGATACTGCCAAATCATATAACAATCTAGGAAATGAGTATTTAGATCAAGGCAAGCACGAAGAGGCTATTGCTTTGTATGAGAAGTCACTCAAAATTCAATTAATAATCTTTGATCATAATCATCCCAATGTCGCCAGATCATATAACAATATGGGAGCTGCATATTCTAATCAGGGCAAGCACGAAGAGGCTATTTTTATGTATAAGAAGTCACTCAAAATTCAATTATCGGTCTTTGGTCATGAGCATCCCGATATCGCCAAATCATATAACAACATAGGAGCTGCATATTCTAATCAAGGAAAGCATGAAGAGGCTATTTCTATGTACGAGAAGTCACTCAAAATTAAATTGTCAGTCTTTGATTATAATCACCCTGATGTTGCTGCATCATATAACAACATGGGCGCTGCATATTCTAATCAAGGCAAGCATGAAGAGGCTATTTCTATGTATGAGAAAGCACTTAAAATTAGATTATCAGTCTGCGGTCATAATCATTCCGATGTTGCTGGATCATGTAACAACATGGGAGCTGCATATTCTAATCAAGGTAAGCATGAAGAGGCTATTTCTATGTATGAGAAGTCTCTTAAAATTCAATTGTCAGTCTTTGGTCATAATCATCCCGACATTGCCAAATCATATAACAACATTGGATCTGCATATAGACATCAAGGTAAGCATGAAGAGGCTATTGCTTTGTATGAAAAGTCACTCAAAATTCAATTATCAGCCCTTGGTCACAATCATCCCGATACTGCCAAAATTATATAATATAATAACTAATCAAGGCAAGTATGAAGAAGCTATTTCTATGTATGAGAAGTAAATCGAGATTCAATTATTATTCTTTGATCACAATTATCCCAATATTGCCATATCATACAAGTATAACAACATGGGAGCCCCGTATATTCATTAGGACAAGTATGAAGAGGCTATTTTTATGATAAAAAATCACTTAAAATTCGATTGTCAGTTCTTGGTCGTAATTATTCTAATGTTGCTAAATCATATGGTTACCCAGGAGCTGCATATAGTTCATCAGGGTAAGGATGAAGAGGCTATTTCTATATATAAGAAATCACTCAAATTTCATTATCAGTCCTTGAGCACTATCATCACGAAGTTGCTATGTCATATAACAATTTATGAAATGCGTATTTAGATCAAAGCAATTATGAAGAAGCTTCTTCGATGTAAGGGAAGTCATTCAAAATTCAATTGTCAGTTCTTCATCACAATTATCTCGATCATGCCACATCATATAACAACATGGGAGTTGCATATGATAATCGGGCAAAAATAAACAAGCTATTTCTATCTGTCAGAAATCATTCAAAATTCTACTGTCAGCTTTGATCACAATTTTGGCCATACTGCTATTTATACACGTATGTGGCAATATTTCATATTACTACATAGAGTACGATAAGCATCAATCACTTCTAACGATATTATGTGCAGGATGCTTGTTACGGAGCTTGATGCTCCTCGCGTATAACTGGTAGTAATTTACTACGATAGTAGAATAACTGTAATGATATACTGTCGTGTGATTAAAAATATTATTAGAGATTGTCGTGTTGTAGACAACAATCCTCAACTGTTAATTGATTATTATAATACAGGTCGTTACTGCTATTCGTACGTCCACATTACCGCAATTTGATCTTAACACATTCTCATCTAAAATAGACTACCAGTAATTGCTCAATGTCTTGCTGTGATAATGCAAGTATAATTTTATTTAAGTAGGTGATGGTCAATATAAGTTGTTACTGCTATTCGTACATCTCTACTAGTTAAATTAGATTTTGATATTTGCTATCTAAAACAGAATAAGGTTTAATCTTTTTTTTTCAATGTTTGTCCTGTGCGGACATCTGATCATGTTATCATATTCTTAGCAATAATACTCGTTTAAAGTTATTTCACTGTTTCTATACCTAAGATAGAGGGTTGGATGAGTCAGCGGTAGAAAATTTGGTTGCATTAGATACCATAACAACATATACCATAAGACATTATGAAATAGCAAATGATTGTAGAAAATAGTGCAGACTGTAAGTACTAAACCTAATAGGCTATATTTGACTATCACGCAATAAGACTGTAAGTATCTCCATATTTAAGAACAGCATTAAATGCCTATATTTAAGAAAATGTTCAAGTTACGGTATAATCGAAGTATATTGCAAATACCATTCTGTATAACAACATGGTATGATTTTACCGCAATGTCATTTCGACAACAGTGATACTAGAAAATATAGAAGTAGCAATAAAGCATGACGATAAAATGATTCTCTAAATTCTGTAATCCTAAATTAATTAGTTAATGTTGGTATACAACATTCACCTACATGATACGATAAGAGAATAAAGAATAATAGCCTTATTAGAGCGATATTCGTAAGATACTGCTTTTATCATATCAATGAAGAATTGCGAAGAATAATTGATATTACGCGAGAAATATTTTATCGCCTTTTATTGTACGGTAATTATGATCGTGGAATATTGGCTTATTTTATCATTACTAGTGCAAACTCCTGTCGCTTTGCTGACGGTTTACGATAATGTGCTCATTTAACAGATAGTATTACTGTTACGGCCATTCCTAAGAATGATTTTGTCCTTAAGATTAACATTACCATTTGATAGACGTGTCAGAGGTTCAGTAACTTTTTACCGTGTACTCTTTACTGTATGCTGTACAAAAGTACTGTACTTGTTATGATAAATGCTATTCGCCAATTTCATTTCCGTAGTCAGTGACTCTCGTACTCCTACGGTAGTCCATGGAAATACTTCAATGAGATTTCCAATTGGCGCATTTAATCGAGTCCATCCACATTTGATGCGGCAATACTGCCAGTTGAAATTGAGCGTTCGCAGCAGTTGCTGCAGTTGCTATTAGAGATGACTCGTAGGGCAGTACAGTGTACAGTACAGTATTTTACAGTACAATACTGTACTGTCCACTGTGCACTGTACTGTACTATACTGTACTGTACAGTGTACAGTGTACAATACAGTACAAAGCATTCTCACTCTTCCAGTTTGTACTGTAATTATAGACTACTGTACTGTACAGTGTACAGTACAGTACAGTACAGTGCACAGTGTACAGTACAGGCTAATTTCGATGATTTTGGTGAAAGCAAATGTATCAAAATTTGAAAGTTTCTTCAATAAATTTTTTATCAAACGAAAGAGAAAGAGTTGAACTGCAACACTGTACAGTATTTACAGTACTGCAGATCATAAAGGTTTTTCTTATACTACTGTATATTGTACTGTATCTCTAATTCTCGATGGTCTGCTGTCGTATGTAAAAAAGGTACCGAACTACCCAGTACTAGTACTCTAGTAACTAAGTCTACTAGTACTAGTACTAGTACTGTACTACTAAGTACTAGTACTAGTACTAGTAGATTACTGAACAGAATGGAAAGAGAGTGCGTCGTTACTGGCAGGCGTACAGTACAATACGCTCTGTACTGTAGCCAAAAATACTGTACTGGGCGTACGACTGAGCGCGTAAATTTGAATGTGTAGAATGTTTGATAGTTAACTGTTTCCAAAAGAAAACAGAGCACCATCGATCGATACCTTACTGCAGATCATAGAGATTTTTTCTTATACTATATTGTGCTGTATCTCGATGGTCTGCAATCGTATGTAAAAAAGGTACCGACTACCGACTAGTACTAGTCTACTAGTTACTAGTACTAAGTACAGTACTAGATCACTGAACTGAACGGAAAGAGAGTGCGTCGTTACTCGCAGGCGTACAGTACAATACGCTCTGTACTGTAGCCAAAAATACTGTACTGGGCGTGCGACTGCGCGCGTAAATTTGAATATCTAGAACGTTTTGACAGTTAACTGTTTCAAAAAGAAAACAGAGCACCATCGATCGAAGCGATATTCGTTTCGTGAATGATCAGCACCAAGAGTCTTTAATTTCTTGACTACCAGTTGCTGATGGCTATTGCAAGCAGTATAATAACCGAATTTCGGCATTAGCCGTAACATAGACACTACTGATTGAAGTGGGTCAAATCTGACCTATTCCATGGCGACTACGGACACTCACTCTACAATGTGTCTCTATACAAGCATTTCAAAATCATCCATGTTGGATTGATTTTAATAAATGACGGATGATGATCATTAGGGTCTCTCTCTAATCATCATCATCATCATTGCCAATGCACCAAGCCCTAAATCGATATAAAATACTGTGTCTCTATACAAGCTTTTCAAAATCATCCATGTTGGGTTGATTTTATATGACGGATGATGATCATTACGGTCTCTAATCATCATCATCATCATTGCCCATGCACCAAGCCCTACCTAAATCGATATAAAATACTGTGTCTCTATACAAGCATTTCAAAATCATCCATGTTGGATTGATTCTATATGACGGATGATGATCATTACGGTCTCTAATCATCATCATCATCATTGCCCATGCACCAAGCCCTACCTAAATCGATATAAAATACTGTGTCTCTATACAAGCATTTCAAAATCATCCATGTTGAATTGATTCTATATGACGGATGATGATCATTACGGTCTCTAATCATCATCATCATCATTGCCAATGCATCAAGCCCTAAATCGATATAAAAAACTGTCGTAAACAAGAAATTCATTCAAATTGTCTACTGTATTATGCCAATTTTTCAAATGGGCTAAACGCGCTTGATTATGCCCAGCATACAGTCACAATAGGATACTACGATCTGGTACAAGTGTACGGTAAACACGAGTGCTACTGGATTGTACAATAACATATAGGGTTTAGTATTGGACTGGCTGCAATGTGTTGTACTCGAGTCGACCTTACCGCTGGCCGTTAACTGCCAAATCAACCGACCGCTAGTTTAAAAACACAAAGCTGCAAACCCATCGCATCCATACTGACCATATACAGCCATCATCCATCGTCAAGAGGGAAAGTTTTCTCATTTCTTCCTTCATCGTAACCTAGGAACTATTGCAAATCCTCTATTACTCGTCACTATTAATACAAGTTACAAGGTATCCATCAATTCTTCATCCGTGGATGTCAAATTGAAACGATTCGCTGCTTACGATGATCGCAGTTTGAACTAGTTTGAAATGGACATGATCGAGAATAATGCACAGTAGAAAGAGCCTGAGATGCAGTCGTTGTTGTGTCATCATTTCTATTTCTTAATGCTTTCCAATCCAAAAATCTGGACATGGAATAACCAATTCAAATTATTTTATGCCAATTGTCTATTTTTTAAATAGGTTTGAACACAAGAAGAGTGATTTTATTGCCTCCAAGAACAATCTCCATTTTCAATAGGATATCATCGAGAAAAAGGTAAAATAAAATGATATGGATGACACTTTTAAGCTAAATCTGTTGTTTACCATGAATCATTGAAAATAATCCTAACAACGCCTAAATACATCAAAAAATGGATAGGAAGTTACCATGCATATCAAGCAAGTTGTGATTGATGGTTTCAAATCGTACGCTCAGCGAACTGAAGTCAATAATTTCGATCCTTTATTTAATGCCATTACCGGTTTAAATGGCAGTGGGAAATCCAATATCTTGGATTCTATTTGTTTTGTCTTGGGCATTTCAAACTTACAGCAAGTAAGTCTTAAATCGCTATCCTTAATTTCGAATAGCTAATTATAACCAGTACGATTCAATGTCCGCCAAAATGGACGAGCAATACTTGTATAGTATCCTAAGGTAGTCGCTCTCGTGACGAACTAATAGCATACCGTATTTTTGACTACAAAAATATTGACTGGATAGTAAATAGACGTATATCAATCCAATGATGCAGCTGTCACATCGGAATATTACCTGTCTTAACATGAAGATCATATCTTACTATGGATTCTTTTCATACACCTCAGTCATCTTGTAAATATGTCCTGTTGATGAAATGAAATGATGCACATACATATCTTATCCTTGTCTCCTTTACATGCTACCAAGTAAACATACACATCATACTTATTATCAATGACTTGTTGTATAAGTCACGCAGTATAGCCAATTTTAAGCGCAATAGAAATCATACCTTATGATAAATTCTAACCTCCCTAACATGCTACCAAGTAACATAACTATCATAATGAACGTGGAATAACTTGATTCACAAGTCTTATAGCCAACTTAATAAATCAGAAAGGGCTAGCAAATAGCATAGGCATCATACAGTACTTAACGTGAAGTAGCTTTATTGCAAGTCATGTAGCAAACTTAATAGCACAATGATAGTAATTGTAGAAAATAGTACTCTCTAATGATTGCCGTTGTAATATTTTTAAAATTCAAATTTTTTCTCTATCACTCGCTTTAAGGTTCGCGCTGGTAGCTTGCAAGATTTAGTATATAAGAGTGGCCAAGCAGGCGTTACGAAAGCAACTGTGACAATTACATTTGATAATCAGGATAAAAAACAGAGTCCATTAGGCTATGAGACACACGATGAAATTACCGTTACTAGGCAGGTCGTCATCGGTGGTCGCAATAAATATTTGATCAACGGTGTCAATGCTAATAATACTCGTGTGCAAGATTTATTTCGTTCTGTCCAGTTAAATGTCAACAATCCACATTTTCTCATCATGCAAGGCAGAATTACAAAGGTTTTAAATATGAAACCACCAGAGGTAAAGGCATACAAACGTGGATATTAATGATTGTGTTCGTATCACGTATTCTAATAAAACTTTAACTAGAGTAGCGAAACAGTTCGGAATTTGGTCTAGCAGTGTAATACATTATAGTAATCTTACTCTCACCTAAATTTGGCCTCTCTATTTTCTAGAAGATTCTTGAGCCGCAGTGCAATAGTGTCCAATAACTCTTTTTAACTGTATCTATTCCTTGACAGATATTGGCAATGATCGAAGAAGCCGCGGGTACAAGAATGTATGAAAGCAAGAAAGCTTCAGCTCAACGGACGATAGAAAAGAAAGAGAGCAAATTAGTCGAAATCAGCAATATTCTCAACGATGAAATTACACCAACATTGAATAAACTTAAACAAGAACGATCATCTTATTTAGAATATCAAAAAATTACCCGTGAAATAGAACATTTAACAAAGTTATGTGTTGCTTACAATTTTATTTGTGCTGAAGAATTAAAAGAAAATGCTGCTGAAAAATTCGAATCATTAAATGCTTGCATTGAAGCCTTAAAGGAAAAATTGAATCAAATCGATAGTGATTTGGAAAAGTGTGATGCTGCCATAGCTGAATTAGAGAAAAAGAGAGATAATGAAATGTCCAATAAATCTATCAAAGCCTTAGAACAGCAGGTAGATGCTCTATCGAAGGAACATGTTAAAGTTTCGTCTGTGGCAGAGCATGCTGTAAAATCGTTGCAAGCAGAAAAAAAGCAAGTTAAAGAAATAGAAAAAGCTCGTAGTAATGAAGCTACTTTACTGAAGGAGAAAAAAAATGAAATTGAACAGTATCAAATTGACTTTACAAAGTTGCAAGAAAAGAGTCAAAGCGATGCAGACACTTTTGCTGCTAGTCAAAAACATTTTCAAGCGGTTTCTGCTGGATTATCCGAGGATGATAACGGCGAAGACAAGACATTAGCTGATCAGTTAATGAGTACGCCATAAATTAAGCATAACAACTGTTATCAACAATGATACCAATTCAGTGTCTTAAAAGCCATTGATTAATTATAAAGCATTGTCATTATTTTTTTATATTAGCCGCTAAGAAAGATATCAGTACAGCGGAAACAGAGATTAAACAAGCCGAAATGAAGTAAGAGATTGAAATTTCGCCATGAATTCAACAGATTGCAGGGCTATTAATAATTACATTATATATTTTTAGATTAAAACATGACCAAGGGGAAATTAAGAACAAGCAAAAAGAATCACAAGGGACAGAAAAAAAGTATAAAGAGGATAAAAAAGCATTAGATAGTGCTATGAAACGAATTGAACAGCTAAAGGTAATAATAGCTATAAACATTCATATCAGAAACGGTTATGGTAAATTAAGGCACAAGTGTTTTTATCATATTACATGAAATTTAAGGCGAGTATCATTCTAAGTATCGAACAAAATTACATTTCTTGTAGGATAAAATCAATCAACTAAATTATGAAGAGGAAAAGGAAAATCAGCTACGCCAAAAAAAGTGATTCTTTAGTTTAACATGAATATTTGATGAGATCAAATTTTTATAAAAATGATTACTAATCTTGTATGACAAATAATTAAGGAACGAACTAAAAGAGAAAATTTCAACTCTTACAACCACAACAGAAACACTGGAAGCCAAGTAACTGCCTTTAATAGAGCTTTTTGCCATCTTCTCTGTGTGTTTAGATATCTTTATATTGTAAATTTATTTACTATCCTATATGTAGATTTCCAAACATGAATTTCGAATATAAAAATCCTACACCAAAATTCGATCGTAAGAAGGTAAAAAACCTCACTTATAATTGTTAAAAGTTCTTTACTAAATTATTGATTTAATCCTCGATAGGTACGTGGACTCGTAGCTGGCTTGGTTACAGTCAAAGACGTATCTACAGCAACTGCCCTTGAAGTAACTGCAGGAAATAAGGTAATTTATTATTAATATGAATACTGAGCTAAGAATTGTTTTGCTATTTAACAATTTTAGCGAGTACTCTAACGATAATCTCTACTCTTTAGTTATACAGTGTAGTCGTAGATACCGAAGAGACTGGCAAACAACTATTGAAGAATGGTCAATTAAAACGGCGTTTTACCATCATCCCGTTAAATCAGATTGCTTCATCTAGTATTTCAGAAAAAACTGTAGCTGCAGCTAGGCGCTTGGTAAGTCTTTATTGTAAAGTCTGATTATATGAGAAGAAATCGGCTTTATATAAATTTATTTATCATGTAAGTAATGATGATAATTTTATAATTATTGAATTAAGGTTGGTAAGGAAAATGTCCATACTGCCCTTTCATTGGTCGGATACGATAATGAACTGGAAGCTGCTATGTCCTTCATCTTTGGGTCTACACTAGTGTGTAATAACATCGACAACGCTAAAATCGTAAGTTGTAATTAGGACATATGTGTATTTCAATACCCTTTTCGGTTATTTTGCAGCAGTATGATTAACTAACTTCATACCTTTACTGTTAAGGTTACTTTTAATGAAGATGTTAAGAAGCGAACAGTAACCTTAGAAGGGGATATCTTAAACCCTTCAGGAACATTAACCGGAGGTAACTACCAATACTTTGCGATAATTTTGTTGTTTCGCAATAAAGACTAGCTACTAAATTAGGTGTCATTTAACGTAGGTTCGAGACCTCCGCCATCTTCCTCTATTTTAGCTAAGCTTAGCGAAATAAATGATTTAAAGCAGGAATTACAACAAAAATCTAATGAATTGACGAAAGTAGCTTCTCAATTAGCATCAATTGAAAAGATCGCGGAAGAGTAAGTTGTCTTAACTTCGTCGCTTTCAACATCTTGCTATTTAATTACATTGTTTTATTTACACGCCGTCTAGGCACAAAAAGGTTTCTCGTCAACTTGGACTCGCAGAAAAAGAGGCCAGCCTGCTCCAAAATAGTTTGGAGCAAAGTTCACACTACCAGCTCTTAGAAGAGATTACCAGCCTCCAAAAGGCCATTGGTATACAATCAATGATAATAATTAATCAGTAAAATAGTTAGTCTGTATTTAAACGGTATCTTTTAAATTCCTTTCTCCACTATAGATGAACAAAAAGATAAGATGAAAGCTGCAAAAGAAACGATAAAAAATGCATCTAATAAATGTACCACAATTGAAAAGAAAATGAAGGTAAAAGAATTTTAAGCAACTACTCAGTGCCCAAAAACCAAATCATAATATAATATAATTGATGTTTATTTTAATACTTGTAATGGCAAGGACGCTAAATCACTTCGTGAAAAAGAGTTAAAATCTGCTGAAAAGAAATTAACTGCCGCCAAAGCAAAATCAGAAGAATCTACTAAACAAACAAAGCTTAAATTTCAGGTATTAATTCGTATATTAAGTTACTCTAAAGTCATTACGATGAATATATGGCACGGAGGAGTGACGTCTTTATATTAACTACCGAAATAGGAGATAGAAGCTTTAAAGCTCGAAGCGGCGGCGATTACGCAAGAAATTGCTAACTTAGATGAACAGGTATATACTGTAGCATAGAATTGCTATTTCGGTATTCTGCCAATAAACTAGTCTATTTAATATGATACTGGATCTTAGATTCTGAATGCGTCTAAGAATGCCGCTACTATGGAAGACAAAGTCAAATCATTAGATGAAACCTTAGCAAAAGCAAAGGTACTACCCGTATAGGCATATAGATATTCAATTTGTTGCAGAAAGCAATAAGAGTAATACCTTGCGGTTCACTATTTCTTTAGGCTGATTATGAGAATGCTAAAGGAGAACTTGAAAGCCAACGTACTTCTTTGAGAGCATGCAACAAGGTATAGATATCTGCTTATTTTTTTTAGTAATTATTTTAATTAAACCCTAGCTCATCTGTAATTAGGAAATCTCGAAGCATGTCAGCGAACGGCAAAGCCTTGCTAAGGCTAAGGCAGATTCTTGCTTAGAAATGAAAGATCAAATGCATCAGCTCTCAAAGTTGAGTAAGGATAGTAAAGATGCTGCACAGAAGGTACGTAGTAACTAGCAGACTTTTTATGTAATATTTCGATACTGTACTACATTGATTGATGTAGGTGAATTTTCGACTTAATTTGTGAATATTACCGTATTTAATAGGTGGCAAGTATGATTGCAGAAAATGACTGGATTGCCACCGAAAAGCAATTCTTCGGTCAGCCGAATACAGCTTATGACTTCAAAGCCAATAACCCGAAAGAAGCATCGAAAAGATTGCTAAAACTCGAAGAAACTAAAGAAAAATTATCGAAAACTGTTAATATGAGAGCTATGAACATGTTGGGAAAAGTCGAAGAAAAAGTAAGAGATTACTTCATCTGCTACTCGTTCGCGATATGTGATATCTAATCAAGTACTTTTACATTTTAACTACTCAAAATCAATTTATATAAAAGTATAATGACCTGATGAAGAAAAAGAAAATTGTGGAAAATGATAAGAAAAAAATTGAATCTACCATACTTGAACTTGACAAAAAGAAGAAGGAACATTTGTCTGTAGCCTTTGCGCAAGTAACGAAGGTGCGGTATTATTGTGTCGTTGGAATAATCTGATAGTGATGAATTTTGATGGTAATCGTGAATTATTTAATTGATATATTAGGATTTTTCATCGATTTTTTCGACTCTCCTACCGGGAGCAACGGCAAAACTTTCAGCGCCAGAGAATCAGACTATATTTGATGGACTCGAAGTCAAAGTAGGATTTGGTCAAGTTTGGAAAGAAAGCTTGTCGGAGCTTAGTGGAGGTCAAAGGTATTATTTTATGAATTAGATATACTGTACTGTATATAGAAACGTGCATTAGAGCTGTCACTAAAATATGACCTATAAATTGGCTTTGCATAGATCACTGGTGGCGCTATCATTGATATTATCTCTACTGCTATTTAAGCCTGCACCTATTTATATATTGGATGAAGTTGATGCTGCATTAGATCTTTCTCATACCCAAAATATAGGACAAATGTTACGCACACATTTCAAGCACTCACAATTTATAGTTGTTTCTTTGAAAGATGGAATGTTTAATAACGCGAACGTCTTGTTTAAAACAAAATTTGTAGATGGCGTCTCAACTGTTACACGGCATGAACAAGTTCAATCTAGAAAGCAACCTCAAGCAAAAAAGAAAATTGTCAGTGGAAAAGTTGTTGCTAATGAAAGTGGACTAAGTAAAAGGGCTAAGATAAAGTAGAGTATTTCTCTAATAATAAATTTATGTACTGTAAAATGTACTAGTTGCTCGTGCAATCTTAAGATGAGCAATCTTCATCTTTAGAATTGTTCATAACTTGAAGACTTATTCAAATTATAAGCAATGTATTCAGTCAATTTTTTAACAACGTTGAACCTCAAGTGCGAACTATGTAGTATAGGGTGAGGATTGAA
Source organism: Trichoplax adhaerens (assembly GCF_000150275.1). NCBI lineage: Eukaryota > Metazoa > Placozoa > Uniplacotomia > Trichoplacea > Trichoplacidae > Trichoplax > Trichoplax adhaerens. The sequence goes on along the minus strand of NW_002060952.1, from coordinate 2,438,119 downwards.
ACCCTTGAATAGCTTGGAATGCACTGATAATTTCAACCCTAAAATTGTTAGTGTAATTTTTCGGTGCAAGAATAAAATACAAATTTTATTCAATAAACGAAGTAGAAGCATAATCTTTTCTTTTTCAAAGGTGGAGAATACTACCGCACTCATTACAATATATTAATTAATTATATTAATTATTGATGTTATTATAATCGACTGGTTAGTTTGTGAGGTTTTGATAGCTATAGTCGAAAAGTGGTATGGCTTAGTATCTAGTTAAAGCGACTTATTGTTTATCGATACATGATATATTGTAATTAATTACATTTCTGTATAACGCTAGATGTACAGTACTTAATTACTACTTTTGATTTCTATACTTTCTTAATCAAAATTTGGCCTTTGTATCAAAAATTTGCTTTTGTGGGCTATTTTCTTCGTATTAAAGATTTTTATGACCGAATACTCGGATAGAATCTTTAATTAATAATGTAAAGTATGTCTCTGTTACAGGTTAAGATACACTTACAGTATAGCATGCCAGATATATTATAAATAATAATTTATTGTCTTCCTGATAGCAGGCAAACATAATTTATTTTAATATGTATATTGTAATCTCGATAGTATAGCAAATGGGAAGAGCAGTGCGTATCATTAGGTATTAATATTATGAGAGTGTTACAAGACTTATATGCAGTATACCTTCCAGTTTGCGTAGAGGAAGTTTTACAGAAAAGTGAGCTTAAATTTTCTTGTTTTACCGTAAGGTGATAAAGATAGGTAGCTGGTGTAATGAATGGACAATATTATAAATCGATTACCAATCATATACCCTTCCGTGTTGTATACAATAATATAAATATACAATTTTAGTTCAATTTAAATTTATTGCTTAATGGATGAGAGTTTTGACCGGTTTAAAACTGGACTATATACATTGTACATACATATCTACAGTACAGGAAACTACGTAAATTAACGTAATCATACTTAGCGAAGGCATTAATAATTGTAATCAAGAAATTCAACATTTTTAAGTCCTAATGTGTTACTGGTTCTATGTCCAGTGCGTTAAATTTATCCCTTTAATTTACATCTTTGCAATACTGATATGATATCCGATAATACAGTAATTAAATAATATTAATTTAATGATTGACATTTTACTACTACTGTACTATCATATGAGTAAATTGTATTAATACTCCAGAATAGTCCAATAAGCATCCCTATCTTGTAAACAATCGAGTCAGGTAATTAGGAATGGAATAGACACTTGTTTCGGAGCTCGAAATGAAAAACGTTTTATATGTTTTTGGATTTTACCATACACCAACCTATTATAATATGAGTATATTAACTGTAAATAAGAGGAGAAACTTTAAGTCTTAGTTCAGACAGGCATAGCATGTAAATATGTCACGCTGTTTTATTGTAAAATGATGATAGTGATAGTACATTGAATGACTACTGCTATACTGTACTTACTTAATAATACTAATCAAAGGATTATTTAAAATACTACATAATGTACTGTAGGTTACATTATAGTATAGTATAGAGAAATAAATGTTTAAATCTGCGTATTTCTTGGTATCGCTAGTACCTTAATTTGCTTCCTGAACAAAGCAACCTTTGAATGATGACAGTCTGATATCAATTTCTCCTTCTTCGAGCTAGGAGAAAAAAATTTAAAAGAAAGTTGTTTTATATAGCGTCATAAAATATGTATATAGCTTAATACCAAGACATTTAGCTCTTCTCTCTTAATTATGCATACTACTATCTACTGTACATGAAATTGAAACACAATATAGTTAAGGAATACAATAAGCAACGATTTTACTATGATCAGGCATCAAGGGATTTGCAGCGAGATTATAGACGTTAAAGTAGGTCATTTTAGCATTAGTGATATTTCTGAAGCTGCACAGGGTAAGGATAACTTTTTGTAGTGGTATATTTGTAGAAGGTTGAGTTTTTTAACATCATTCTTATAACCGTTACTTTAGTAGACTCAATTTACGTACCTCATCCCATGCATATAAACTGCCATAGCAACTGGGAGATATGCATTGCCTTATACATCTGTCTTGAAGGATTCCACCTAAAGCCGTACAGTTAGGTAAGTGTGCACAGAGCTCTTGCTTCTCATAAAAACGGCGTTCCTAAATGAAATGAACGCAAAGTACAGATACTGTTAGAAATGGATCGAATGCATTCAATTCATGTAGGTTTCGTTAGTTAAGTTACTGACACGTTTAACCACCATCATATATACATGTATATTTATCCGTACATAAGATAAAAAATTTTACTGCTACTTCTAAATTGATTTGTCCTAGAGATTTAAAAATTTAAAACTTACATGATAACTTCTCTTCTTGTAATAATAATAAGGATATTGAAATTGGATTGGTAATGCCAAATGAATGATCCACAGTAAAATAAACCAGATGTAAATTCTGCCTTGAATCATTATGCTTCTATTGATATGTTTTTGCCGATAAATCAATAAAATACGTATACTATATACCCTATATAATCATGAGAAAGGGTTCGTGTATTTCAATTGAGGTACATGCTGTGATAGTGCTGGAAAGTCCATGATCAAATGTTGGGAATCAACAGCAGGAAATAAAGGAATCCGGCAGCGTTGCTGTGGTAATGTAGAAGTCGCTACAGTACAATAAGTGTACATGTACTGTACTGTACTGTAAGGTTTTTCTTATACATACTGTACAGTACAGTACAGTACTGTACTGTACACTGTGTACAGTACAGTACGCTACAGTATGAACTTCTACAGTACACTAACCAGTACTGTACTGTACAGTACAGATAATCCAACCAGCCCTAGGCACAGCCTCACAGGTCGATACCGTACGTCTGTGCGTCCATCCATACTGTACTGCATCACTTTTGCCATAGACGCTGACATAGCTGCTGACTGCTGCATGCATGCAATTTCGAGTCTCTTCGATTAACTCGTACATCAACTGCAGTGGCTAATATTCAACGCAGAATGTTCATTTCTTTGGCATTTAAGATGGCAACTGTTGATGATTCATGACCTATCTCATAACGTATCGCCACCAATATACATTATACAAAGACATCATAATTCTGTTCGGCTTGCTAAATCCTCGTCATTATCATAGTCTTCTAGGTTCCAGCTACACCTGTTCAAGCTCACAGTTGTAGTATTATCGGCATGAACAGCTAGCATGGATATCATTATCATTATTATTATTGCTGTTGGTATTTTACAGCTGCCATTATTGGTTGATGTTATACGAAATCTATTTCCTCGTCTTAATATAGAACGAATTACACAAGATTATGCCTCGTATTTATTATTTTCTCTCGTTGTTACAGTCTATTCTGGTTTTATGTATTTATTCTTTTCAGCCTACCTTTACGTTAAAGCTGAAAATCCATACGCGACCATCAATGGTTGGATCCATATTTTCTTAGCAAGTTATTTTTGCATTGTATCATTTTTTCACTATACTTATGCAAGTTTTCATGATCCTGGTACAGCACCTTTAGCTACGTTAGGTTCTCACACGGATTATCCTGTTTGTACAAAGTGTGATAGAATTAAAGTAGGCGCTACAAGACATTGTAAAGTCTGCCAGCGCTGTATTTGCATGATGGATCATCATTGCCCCTTTACTGTCAATTGCGTTGGCTTGAACAATTTTTACTACTTTGTATCGTTCTTGGGTTACGCCTGGTTAGGCATGTCTTTTGCGATCTACATGACTTTTACAGCATTTATGGGATGTATGATAGGTCAAACGTCTTATCGCAATGCTTTACCAGCATCAATTTGTTTCAATTTAGGTAAAAATGCAATTGTTCTTGTCCCTATCGTCACATTATGGCTAGCATTAGGTACATTGCTAGCATTTCAGATTATATGTTTGCTATGCAATGTATCCACACTTGATTTTTCCTTATTGTTTCGACAAACTAAATCCTTGCGCAAGATGTGGTATCAATTTCGTAATATGGAATTTTTGCAAGAAAATAGTCGGATGCAGGTTCTATATTTTAGCAGGAGAAATTACTTTTGGCAGCACTTTTTGCCGCTACCAATTCAAGACTTACCCTGCTGTTACTGATTTGCTAAACGAGAGATTTCTTAACGTTGTTATATAGCTATACCTTTAATTACATTTTAATAAAGCAATAACTGTGTATTTCCTTAAATATACGATTGCTAGTTATCGCGATATTTATTTGACTTTTTAAAATGCATCTTTGCACTGCTACAGATTGAAGAAAGAACTACTGTATTATTGTATTTGCGACAATGGAATATAATGCTGTAAGTGCTGTGAACGTATACTCTTATTACCATATATTTAAGAAAATTCATTATAGCTTTAATAAAACAATCGATTTTACGCTGCATTAAGGCTACATTATGCCAATGATATACTGTACTACTTGTTCTATGGTGAGAACATTTGGTAAACTAATACCAATTGTATAACATGATACGAGTTTCTTGATAGCTGCACATTGATCTATAATGCGATTAGATTTAATATTGATACAGTATATAAAGGAAATATCAAAGGAGCAGACAAAGACGACATTATTTGTATTATTCTAACCTTGAACACTTCATGTTAGCTAGCTTTTCATTAGCATGGAGAAGACATGATTAATCAAAATTTCGGCCTATAGTGCGTGAGGTGCAATTATAAGAGAATGAATAATACAGTGCATACAAGCTAAGAATATTCGCAAGTCTATTTGAAAATTATTTTGCAGCTAAAAGTAGTACTGTGAAGAGGGTAAGCTCAGTATTTGCCGGTTACAGATAATACTCGTAAAATCCTTACACTCAGGTGCTGGAAATTTTGATGTGATCAACATCATCCAGCAATTACAATGATCCACAAATCGTAGAAAATCAACATTATTGCCAATCATCTTATCTTATACGGAAAATGTCACTTTTAACGAACAACTTACTAAAATCATTAATTAATGGACCAACTAAAACGCATACATCGATCCGTTTTAGCGGTGATAACTTCCTTCTACGCCTAATTTCAATCATATTCTTCAAAGTGTGTACAGTTTTTAGTACTGTACGTAAAGTGTTTACTTAGATAAAAGCTAAATTTAAAAATAAATATTATCCATGAATAAATACTCTATAAATACTTTCTATAGGCACAAGTGAAAAGATCATAAATGTAGCTATGAAAATAGATTGAGTGATACTTTTCTTCTCCTACATAATACAATCGCCAAAATTATTCAGTGAAACGACACAACTTAATTATCCATTGAAAGTTTATAGTGCATCGTAAGTGTAAAATTCTTAGCTTTATACTATATGTTGTGATTATTTATGGTGAACTAGACTGTTCTTATTCACCCATGGAGTAAGTCTTAAAGTTTGTATATATATAATAATCTTGTGCATATAGAACATTAAAATAGATATGTAAATGATTACCGATTTTATCTTATCCAGTTGGTATGTTTCTGCTCCAAAGTAGAACTTTAATAATTGAAGTATCATATCCCATGATTGCAATTATAGAAAATAGTTTACTTAGAAATTATAAATTGGAAATTACTGCTTCATGTATAATTCATTCAATCTTTATTATTGGACTAAAATTACGATATTGCCAGGAAAATTTATTCAAGCCTAGAAAAAGGAACTGTCTGAGAAAATACTAAAAACTATGATTTATTGCTAAAATTATAACTTGATGTTTAGTTTGAATTGATTTACGTCATGCACACATATTCTAAATGGCTATATTGGCTAGCTTCGGATAGAGAATAAACAACAGACTACTTACCTCGTTTATTAACTATTAATGGAACGAAGACTACTGTACATTTCATTGGATGAGTTTAACTATGATGATAATTTAAATATACGGTACCTTAAAGTCTAGCCACAAGTTGACAATAGGAAGTATGCAGGTGCATGTATTACATATTTCCTCGATAAAAGATTTATATCTATCAGTTCAAGCAGAACGCAAATAATGTTTGTGCTAGAACTGAAGAATACAAGCCAAATAAAGAATAATTTGGAAAAACAGATGAAAGTGAATTGTATAAATTGAGTTACATGCATCCTTAGTATGGCATGTAAGACAATCCTACCGACAGTATTCAACTAATTTTATCATATTGCAATACATGCATGTCTACATGGGTGATAGTTGAGGAATTCTGAGACATGCAATATCTTTTATGCATTAGAGATTTGTAGAAATGCTTAATGCACTAGTGTTTTTTGTCCATATATGGGTATATAAACAATATTACTGTACAATGTCCAATACTGCCATCTCAATACAATATTGTTCTATATAGAAGACTGCACACGGACATTAGATCAATCCCATTGGAAATAGACGCTAAATCTGGCGTCTTTTATTTTGCAAATATTAAATTAACAGTTTACAATATAGCAAGATACACTCATCTATGTATAACTTCTACGGGGTGACATCTGATTTCCTAAATATTGTCTACTATTTTACATTTATCCATGAATACATGCGGGTATACTGTACAATGTACATAGAGTATGGCATGTATAGGTTCCAGCAATTGGTTACAGATCGATCGATCGTCGCTTTCCAGAGTGGTCTGGGCCGCTATTGGCTTAGAAGATGGCCGATAAATGAGGATCTTCTATACTAATCATAGCCATTTTCTCAGTCTCTATCGAAATACTAACTAAACTGCGGTATTGGATATTGACTAGCGTAAATTCGATTTATGACTGTACTCAAATGACGAATGTTTCTGTACATTTGAGTGAGTGTACAAGTGTATGCACACTTTACTGTACAGTGTACATATATACAGTACTCGCGTTGGAAGTCGACGTTGTGCAACTGTATATCGTCTCTAATCGGGCTTAACTCTATGTATACAGCACAAGACTAAAATAGATCATGCAAAGATTATTCTGCATTCATTTTAGCCTTCAAATTTAGCCTTTTGCAGGCCTTATTTTACTTTCCAAGTCAATGCATGTTTTTGTCTTCTCGCTTCTATTTACGGCACCATTGTTGTTGGATGGATGGAAAAATCCACGGCGATGACGTCAGTCGATGATACTGTCCTGTTTCCGGTAAACCGCAGCCGATCAGGCCATTCAGGCATGAAGCAGCCGCATGCGTACTGCGCTGTTCAGTCTGGATACGTTCCGTTTCGTAACGGTACATTACCCAAAAGGGGATTGCCCAACTTTGACGTCACGGCTCAGTCTGTTGGTTTGGCACGCAAATACGGTACTGTACAATAGCTGCTCTAGTGTTCATACAGTACTGCTGTTTAATAGACTAGCTAGTCATGGATTGTACTGTTGCAGTGTAGGATGGGTCAGGGCTTCTTTTTGACTCAATGCTCAGTATTAATATGGCAGGAGCTTTTTCGTACCATTTGGTAGCATAACATGACTGATCGATGGATGTTTTGATAGTTATAATTTGTCTCAAAACATAGCATAATTATTGCTGTAAATGGAAGCAAGTTGATCTGCTGTTTTAATGCTGACAAAGTGGAACACAAAAATGTACACTGGAATTTTTTCTTTCTCGAGGGACTTGAAATACTGCCATTGAAATGTGATGAATGGATTCAATTTAGACCATCATTTGCTTGATTCAATTGGTTGTACTCTTACTATAGACTCTTGCAGAGTAATGTACTGTACTTACAGCTATTCAAGGCTTTTACTGAAAGGTATCGGACATGCTAATGCATTGTATGTCATGCATAGTATAATCCAAAGCTTTTTATGAAAGGATTGCTTCATCTTCTTTAGCTCTAAAAATAAAATAAAATCAACAAAAACAAAAACATGACCGAAAGGGGTGACTAGCGGCAGTCTACTGTCCTGCTCAGCCGATTGTGATTGATACTATGTATCAGCCAAGAAAGTAAACTTCGCTCGACGCAGAAATAGAACAAAAACAATTTTCATTCGACCAGTTATGATTCTGCGCGGTCCATCCATCAATCGATAGGTGTCAATATTATGAAATAAGTTCAAAGAACTGCAGTAGACGACTGATGCGTACTGTACCGTCAATCATTCATCCACTGAGTGTATTTATAGGCCGTCAATCGCAGCAACACACCAATACGATCACGACATCGATTTAGATAAAGTCATTTTTTTTTTCTCTCTCTTTTCCACTTTGACCACCTTGATTGACTCATTTTACCGTGGATTTTTTCCATTGATATTGAAGAAATTATTTTTGATGTTGAAATTAGGCTAAGCTTGTACTGTATTGGTATCATTTAAAACTGAATTCTGTTTCGTAGCGCCACTTTGATGCAGTCAATGACTGTACTTGATTGAATTGTAGCCTTTTCGTCGAAATAAAAACGTTACGGTATCTTTTGACTAGACCAGCTGAACCAGTAGGTACCCTGTCTATCGTAGTCACGTTAGACATTGACGACAAGTGACCTCTTTTAGAACCACGTACTAGCCGATATTACACCAATTCTGGAGTGTCAACTCTACTACTGATAACGACGACGTTGGTTGAAAAGTCTTCTTCTCCAATTTCAAGTTGATTGGAATTGGTCTTTAAGCGCTATTAAACTCTTGAAAATATTGTCGACGAGTAGAATATTGATTAGCCACCATCATTCCGCAAACTGTGTAGTGTAAACAAGCAAGACTGATCATAAACGTACTGCTTTTGCCCAAAATTATCACAACCTCGACGGGAAAACAAGACTTTGTTGGACGACGACAAAATTGTACTTTGAATACTGCAGACGAAACGTTCAACGGGTGGATTATTCCATTGATTTCTTCCCTTCCTATTACTTTGTATTGTAATCCTTTTGACTTGTATTACTGTCAAGACTTGCCTTCAAGCTTTCTTCAACTCGAATTACTCAGCGAAAATGGGAAGCTGCCTTGGTCGTCGAAGTGATTTTAGTAATGAATTATTAGCCGAAGATTATGAACATCATGAGCCACCACCACCTTATGAAGTGAGTTGAACTTCCCCATTTTTGATTTCGAAGGAATAAATTCATTTCTATCATTTTGATCCAAGTTACCATAGTTTCACAGTGCTATACAATATGTGTTGAGAGTTTTGTGGGGAACAAGTTCACTGGATTTGATGATGGCAAAAGTTCATCTTCTTCCCAACGTTGATTCTTCAATACTTCAATATGGATTGTCAGTGAAATCTCCTTGATGCTTTTTTATTGCTACCTTATTGTGCGCTACTCGATTAAACTACCTCGTTCAATAGCTTAGCAATTCAGATTGAAATTCTAGCATCCACATCATTTGTGCTACGTTTAGTTAAAGTTGAGTTAATGCTTTATGATCCCCCCTGTCTTATAATTACGGTATCAATATAATTACATTCAATTTCCTTCAACGAATTGAATTGGCTGGCTTGAATCTATCATTTGCCCATTTCTAGTCGCAAGTCTATAATTTTACATTACTAATTGCAACTGACGATTTTCGGTGAATCATTTTTTTTTTTTCCGGAAATATTTCATTTATTAGAAGAATGACTTTGAATTATCCATACGAGCACATCGAAGATTAATCGTAATACTGTACGGAACGACAGCATATCATTATTGAGATAACCTGTTCGATACAGCATTAAAGCAGTGCCGATAATATTTTTGCTCAAATACTTGACGTACAATATTAATAATAATAATTCTACAGAGAATCGCTATCGACTTGTCATCAAATCCTGCCTTGCCTTGGCCATTTCTTGTTCGCAATTGAATCAGTTTTGAACACGAAATAGATGTAATAGCCAGTCAGATCAAATAGCATTTTCGCGTACTTCAGTCATTGTAGTATCCAAACACTAGGCTATTGTCTGTGATGATGAATAAAAAATAGCAAGCGGTGATACAAAGAGTCCACAAGACGGTACATTAATGCAGGCCATCGATTAATAAAAAATGAAATAGTCAAAAAATATATGTTCAATCGGCATCATCTCTCAGTCTTGACTAATTCTTGTAGGCGTCTATTCCTTTAAAGTTTGAGTATGATGATATGCTCTTTTTGATCTTTTCTACGCGTATATTACTGTAATAATATACCAGGGTGTTAGAAGAAAACACTACTGAAGTATTTTATATTTATTAATTAATTATTGTACTTTACTGTGTTCTCTTACTAAACGAAGTTGTTTAGTATACTGTCTAGTACGTCAGAGCGTAATACTAAGAGTTACTGCACAAACGTCCATTGGCCTTACTTGCTGGTCGTTTTTCGTTTTCTCACAGATGTTATGATTATTTATATATTGGTTTATTTTATGACACGAATGATAATGGTCAATAACAGCATATCCTTCATGATTGAAATTTTAGGAGAGATTACCTTTCATTCCCGTTTCATCGTCTCCTTTCGAAGCAGATTCTCCCTCACAACAACAACAACAACAACAACAACCACAACAAACGCAACAACAACAGCATTGTTCCGAGGCGCAGCAATCGAAATTAATGCAACGCCTGGCTATGATTGATCATTTGCCTATCGGCACCTACGAAGGACATAAATCTGAAAAACTAAACGAGTAAGTAAACTTTAAAAAATGAGATAATCTCAATTGTTAATCATCATACAGCAATACAGTATTGTACTGTACTGTACTGTGTAGTAATTCTTTCGTGCATCGGAACGCTGTTCGATCATTTAGCTTTATCATCTCTACCATCTAGCTCTCCCTAAAATTAATATACAAATTCGACAAAGTACAGTAGTAACAGTACAGCACTGTACGCGATGTTATCAACATTTAAACTCAGAGACAGATATGTGTATGAAATACTAAATTGAACACCATACGTTATAAATTAAATTGAATAGATTGGGAAATAAGGTCGTAATTTGCTTTATTGTACATTCCTTTTTCATTTTCCTATGGAATTATTACGTAACAGTGCAATCAGAAATATTATAGCGTCTTGTTACCTTAATATATCATGCGTAAACTACAGCACACTATGAGGATCAATTAATTAAAAAATGGAGGTGCGATAAATTTTCACCCATGCAATAAATGTACTATACATTATTATATAGATATTTTTTCATTTCGAGCGTCTCCCCGTAAAACGGAATATACGCGTATATTTTTCTTTCAGTAATTTTGATACTTTAGTATTGGGGACTTTTTTTTCTTTTTTAAGGCTGATTAAGCAGATAAAGTTTTAATATTGAATACATACAACTGAGGTAGATCGGTTAACATACGAGTAGTCGTTAAACTTTTGTAAATTTCCATTTTGTCCTCGTAACGAACAAATAGTATCGTAAATTTGGTCTTATACATACTGTATTTTAACGAATTACAGAGCTTGTTAATTACTACACCGACTCACTTACCATAGTAGTCAGCTTTCCAAGCGAATTTATTTCGCCTGCGTTTAATTTATATTTGATTTCCACCTATTGCTATTTCGCACTGTACCAGAGTCATTTTTATAAAGTAGCGTTAAGCCTAGGTGCAGTATAAAGTGAATTTCGGATTGCACAATTACCGCAGTTTACCATTAAATTGTGCAAGATCGCTCACAACCTGGAAATCGGCATTGGTAAAGAGTAAAATGTACTATTAATTAATTTAAAACGAATCATAGCAATCGTAACGTAGCGAACATATGCGATCGACTTGTAATAAACCCTTTCCTAGCAATAATTAAGAAAATGTTTGCTACTGAATCTGTCGGGAGAGTGCCATGCTAATTTAAAATAATGTAAAATGAATCTGCGATCTATGTAAAATATTACATGTTTTCTGATAGAAAATAGAAATAATAATAATATGAGTGGGGATAAATACTATCCATACTGAAATTTTTTAATTCAGGAGCCAAGTCGCTTGCTTAACTCAAAATAGCTAACAAATCTTATTTAATTAATAGCGTCCTTTTTTTAACTTGTTAATGAGTCCTTCTATAACTGCACTGTATTATTCCCTATTCAGAAGATTATATTATTACTACTACTACTGTACGTACTGTGTACTGTTCTACTTTAAAGGGACGACTTAAATGCTACTACTCGCGTTGCAATTCGTAATGTCATAGCTGTAAACAACCTTACAGCTATTAAAAACATAATTATTCTCTTTTTGATGTCGTAAAAAATATTTGTGCAACGATCGTATTCTATTTTTAAGTGTCACTTCGATTTTAACATTAGTTGATACGCATCAGTAGTAGCCTAGTTTTTTAAGCACACTGTATTATAATGCTTGTTAGTATCAGCAAGTAATAGATTTTCCTTCCGAGTATGCAATTGATCGTAAGCCAATAACGACGAATCAAATGGTTTATGTCGGCACTTATAATTATTAACTCTAATGGCTATGGTATATTGTAGAGAGACTTTAGAATAAACCGAAACAAGAAGGGTGCTTGCTAATCCTACGCGTTAACATTCGACCCAATTTTTTACATAGAGGATTAGATGAGATTTTTGACAGTTGCTATACGTATGTTAGAAAAACATAACTCATACTAGAAGAGTTTTTAAATCTGTCTGTAAGTACTGTACCAATAAATAAGATATTTTGTTATAATCGGAAGATAAAACACAATAGTTCAATATTATTAAGAAGCGAACAAGAGCCTACATATACGATTAACAGTTGTATTTTAGAGTTTTAGAGATTTTAGAGATTTATACAGTGGTGCAACATTTTTTATATATTGCAGTATTAGTACACAAAACATTATTGCTTTTTACATTTAATTGAAATATGACATGTATTGTATAGTTCCAATATTCGTGTAATATTCTTTTCACGGAGTGAAGTGGTAATCATTTAGCAAAATTTTTATTGAAGATAATCATTTTATTAGCTTTGACTAAAACAACAGACTAAGAAATGTATTATTAAAGTATAAGATTGGCTATAAATTCTATTGTCTTTCGTCAAATGATGTCGATGAATATAATATTGATTTAGTAACCTTAATATTCCTTTTTATATATTAATAAATTCTTCGGTGTAATAAGATGTTATCTTACCATGTTTTTACTAAAATGTCCATGCTTTCTTTTTACGTAATACTATAGGTGTGCTATATGCATGAATGAATTTGTTGTTGGTGTCCCAATTCGCTACTTACCTTGCATGCACACATATCATGTCGAATGTATTGATAGTTGGTTAGTTAGATCTTTTCATTGTCCATCGTGCATGGAACCTATTGATGTCGCTTTATTCTCATCGTACGTTAATGGAGTAGATATTGATGCCGCATTTGGTGGCGAAGAAAGTGAGTATTGTCATTATAGTTTTAACTAATTAATTATCCAATACTTTCTATAAGATCAATACAAGTGTGGAATTATTTTAACAGTTATTGAATCCCAATATTATTAAGTAAAATAGATGATAGATAAACTCCTTTACTGATCATGTTCTCTATAATGTGTTCTCATGTTGAATTATGTTTTCAATGTTTTAGAATAATAATGATAGAGGATAAGAAATTCCAACGTTGTTTCAAGATGGATTGAATTGTGGTTGATACTGTTATGAGTGAATAATTTTGGAGATACATTTGTAAGGGAATTCATGGTATTGAGAAGATCGCGACAGTATTTTCAATGCTAAATCAGATAACGTTGCGATACCATAAGAACACTGTTAATATCTAGCTTTATAACGGATGAAAAGCGGTATATATTTTATTTGTAATATACATATGGGGTCTTTGTGAATAGAATGTGTTATACTAAATACGGCTTGATTTACTAAGCTATTCTTTACATGATATCCTGTTAAAGAATTAGCCTTTAATTTTTACGTGGCATATCGCCAATTCAGATGAATGGATAATTGTTACATAGAATTAGCGGTATTATTTCTATCGTTATACCGCAAATTAAACATATTAGCTGTGATAGCCATCTTTTATTATATATTTGTATTCATTACCTAATTACTTTTAATTCGAACTACTTCAGAGCTATCTTGCTGTTGTTAATACTTGCAACTGTTAAAAAAATTTAATTTTTCCAATAGCAAAGATAATTCACGGACAGAAGAACTTTACTAAATTATGTAAACCGAAAATCTGTCATTAACGATTATTTTACTTTCTTTATTAACCTGCAACAACTACTGATACAGTTACACTGCTTATCTTCAAATGAACAACTTGACATCATTGCTTTAAATACCCACCTACTAGGGAAAATATAGTTACGGTAACGAACAGTAACGTCCTACTCTCTAGTAATACGTATGTAACAGCAGAAGATCGTTTGGTTAAACTTTGTATGTAAATTACTGTATGATTAAAATATCATGAAAATCCTTCGATCTTGTAAAAAGTTGATGTTACTACCGTTGTTCATTACCGAATGATGTATTGTCACTGTTATAAAATATTGTTCTTATGTTGATAGAAAGTTGACAATTATGTATTGCTTTAGATTTGTCATCAAGTTTTGGTTTTATCTTGATATTTATACGTTACAGTTCAAGGATATTTTAAATTCTTATGATAAAAAGACAACCAGGTACAGTTTTTAATACAAAGGTCTAGATTACAGCCGTCGATGATATTGTGGTATAGCCACTTCAAATGTAATGATTTTATAGCATGTGCATGTTAATGACATGATAAAATCATTTGAAAGAATCAAATAATACTGAAGTAATTACGATTTGTGTATAGTTCAACATCTGTTCCTATCAGAAATGTGACTATATGAATCTTAATCTTAATAGACCTAACAGCATTTGTAATTGGGCTGTCTTAACAATTATGGAGGCCGTGTCGAATGGATTGTAATAACTGTCTTATTTAAATAAAAATGCTTAGGAAACGGACTATTGGAATTAAGTTTCGGGTATCTAATTCTTGAGCCGTAATATTGCCCTTATGTTTGGTCTTTACATTTGATATCACAATATTTGTCCCGACTAGAGCTTTAAACCAGAAGATCAGTCATTGATAAGATGAGGTATTGCATTTCAGGATTGATCATGCATCAGTGATGAACTAATAATTATTAATCACTAGTATGTCTATAGACAGTAGGCATTCATCCGATATATTACGAAAATCAAAGTACTAATACATCTCAGCGACCAAAAGTGCGAGATTGATCGATAGCTTAATTAACATCAATTTAATATAACAATTTTGCTTTAGATTATTGGTATTTTAAAGTAAAATCGATACTATTGTTTAATTAAGTAAGAAGCCCTTTATTCCGTAGAAATATTTAATGGCAACCTGAAATGTTTCAATTAACTTTAATGCTGTTCTGAAAGCAATCTTACATGAAAAAGTTTCCAATATCAACACAAAGCGATGATCAAAGATCAGAATCAAAGACTGTATCAAGATGAAATGAATAAACAAGCTTATAGATAATTAGCTACTGACGGCGATTATTGTTAATAAATTGAGGCGCAAGAGCAATTATTTTAGCTGAGAAGAGGTACGTTTTAATTCAATTACCGTTGAGAACGATTATAATTACGATAGATTGATCAATTTCAATTGGATAGTAGGTACAATTAGGGACTACTTTAACAATATAATTACAATACGATTTTAATTTAATTTAAATATTTGAATAGTTCCTGAAGTGCTAGTACGCTTATATAATTCGCTGCATAGGTTACACAGGCAATAGGAATATTATCCAATATTTAATTGCTCGAAAAAGGTTTATAGAATAATAATGACTATCAAATCCATCCTGCAGATGTATCCATTACTTTTATGCAGACGCTATTGTTTTAGAATTACCTTTTGAAAAAAAAGCAGTGATATTTTATCATACCAATTAATAATGAGAAATGCTAATAAATCATTTATTACCTGTATAACTTTCTACTATTATTAACTGTTTTGACCAATAATAAAGTTGTTATACCTGAGTCTTTAGATTTAAAGAGCTGACACTACAATTGACCAAGGATACAGAATACTAGTTGAAGACATTTAACTAATATAAAACTAGTTACGCTCAATGGATTTATTGGTCGAAAGTAGATATTATAAAAATACAGTATAAAAGTTTTTAACTAATGTAAAATTAGCCACTCTCAATAAATTTATTGATCAAAAGTAGATCTTACACTAATACAATACAATATAAAAGGTTTTTAAATAATAGAAAACCGATTATGCTCAATAAATTCATTGATCGAAAGTAGATTTTCATCAATAAATAGGTATCGCTATATAATTGTTATCCTTGATAATACAATTTTGCCAGGCAAAGTAAAAATTTTAAGCAGGTGCTATATCCTATTGAAATATCGATAATTTACTCTTTACCCAACAATCGATCAAAATCGAATGATACTGGCACAAAAGAAGCAACTAAATTATGAGACAGTTACTGTACAATAAATCATTATTGTCGATTGAGTATAATGTAAAAAATTATACAGTTTCACTTTCAAATTTAAGCTATTGACCAAGGGTTCAAAAGAACATTAATATTGCAGAATAAACCATGAATATTGAGTAAGTTTACCGAACTACTGCTATTGGCTCATTGATGAGTCTGGTAAAAATTACAGAATGGTTTCCTGTATTGCACTGTAGTGATGCACCCATATTTGATTATACGGATAGCAATATTTGATATAGTTAGGTTGCTTTGAATAGATACTAGTACAAACTCCCGTCACTTTGCTGACGGTTTACGATAATGTGCTCATTTAACAGATAGTATTACCATTTGTCGTAGACCTGTCAGAGGTTCAGTAACTTTATACCGAGTTGACTAATTATGGTACAAGATTTATGTAGCTAGAAACAATGTAGTTGTTAAGATACCCTTCGAAGAAAGGGCCTAGACGTTAATATAAGGGTAGTGACATCTTAAGTAGAATGATTTAGATTGTAGAAAATAATGATGTACTATTAGAGAAAAGTATTTTGTTTGAAGACTCATGCCTGATTGTAGATTAATCAAGTTGCCATAAATAGATTTAACGAAATGTTTATAAGAACTGCACAGATGAGCTCACAGAGGAGAAGAGACTTCACTTCGCTCTGAGCTCGGAATACTTTAGATTTTAGACTAAGTTCTTCTAGTAATTAATTACTGCTCTACTATTCCTAAAACCTTGTAATAAAAGCCTTTTAGAAAATACCATTTGACTAAGATAGTTATTGTGAGACGCACTCATTACATGCACATCATTAAATGATGTAACATGATGTGTTGAGCTAATTATATAATAAACCACTTTTATGGGTATTCATTATCGAAAGCTGTATCAATTAAAAGTTTTAAGAACTGCTTCCTAGAGGGTATATTATTGGCATATATAGCATGATACATAGGACTAATTAAGAAATTTTTTTGCGGATATTTATTATCAAATATTATTGTAATTAAAAAAATTTAGAGAATGATCTCCTGTTTGGCATATCATTAGCAGATAAAGCATGATACATAGCCTTAATAAGAAACTTGTAGCGGGTATTTATTATCAAATACCATGGTAAACAAAAAAATTAAAGTTCGGTTTCCTATATATTATATCATTGAGTGGTACGGTATGATGTATAACGTTTATCAAATAGGAATACCTTTTGTAGGTATTAACTATCAAATACTACAGTGATTAAAAGATTTAGAGGATAGCCTCCTATATGGTATAGCATTGAGCGATGTAATATGTTGCATAGCGTCAATAGTACTGGCATAATTTCTGCCGATAATTATCAAGTACGACGGTAATTATTTTAGCTACGGTACCAATCCATTGAAAAAAAAGTTAGACAATGGCTGCTTATTACAGTGCAACTTTCATTTTAGCAAAAGAACTCCTTACTAGCAATTTATAAAGCCTTGAGTTAGTTTCAAAGTATAAAATCTAAAAGTAGGAATTGGAAATATGAATCAAATTAGCTATTAGTCCATAGAGAACATGGATACTGAATTTAACGTTAGTCTGCTGACAAAATGGGTAATGAGCCAATCAATACGATACAGCCTCCTTTGAGCAAGCAGTTTGCTCAACAAGAGAATTCAGTTACTAGATAGATGTGACATTTTAAGTTATAAAATATAATGGAAACCTAGAAAAAAAAATTGAGATTATGAGTTGATTCGTAAGTTGAATCAATTTAGTTACTAATACATTAATTATTAAGAGACTGAAGCATGAACCCGCCAGACCAATTTTTACTAAAGGAATGAACTCAGTTAAGTAAAAAATCGAAGTTAATTAATAAATTGAGTAAATTGAGTAAAAATACAGAAATCAGGATTGAGAATACGAGCTGCTATAAAACACTAATCGTATTAGCAAATTAGTGCGCTAAGGAAAAGGATATGATGGATCAAACCATTACAGTGCAGCCTTTATCTGGTTCAAAAAACTAAATTAATAGTTGAAAGGGCTTCTGAGTTAGTTGATAAATCGAGTAAAAACATGAATAAAGAAACTGATTTAGTAGAAAATGGTGTTATATTAGTTATTGATTCACTAAAGAAATAGGTATGATGACTTAAACCATTGCGCTGTAGCCTTCATCTATTTAGTAAACTCAGTTACTAGTTGAAAAGCTTCTGAGTTACTTGATAAGTAGGATAGGAGAAGAAATGTGGACAACGGAATTGAGAATATGAGTTGCCAAAAAATATTAGTGACATTAGTTATTGATTCGGTAAGAAAATAGATACAATGAATTAAACTATTGCACTATAGCCACTATCTGATTCAACAAACTCAGTTACTAGTTGAAAGGCTTCTGAGTTAGTTAATAAGTAAATTATGAGAAGAAATACGGACAAAGGAATTGAGAATATGAGTTGCTAAAAGTACTAGTCATATTGATTCACTAAGAAAATGGATGTAGTGCATTAAGCCAATACGCTATAGCCTTTATCAGATTCGATAAACTCAGTTACTAGTTGAAAAGTTTCTGAGTTAGTTAATGAATAGAGTAGAAACATGGACAAAGGAATGGAGAATATGAGCTGTAAAAAGATACTAGTCATATTAGTTATTGATTCGCTAAGAAAATAGATATTATGAATTAAACTATTACACTATAGCCCTGATCTGATTTAGCAAACTCAGTTCTAGTTGATAGACTTCTGAGTTAGTTAACAAGTAGAATGTGAAAAGAAATATAGACAATGGAACTGAGACTATGAGTTGCTAAGAAATATTAGTCATATAAGTTATTGATTTTCTAAGAAAATAGATATAATGAATTAAACCATTACACTATAACTATTATCTGATTCAACTAGCTTAGGTACTAGTTGAAAGGCTTCTATGTTAGTTAATAGTCGAGTACAGTAGGAACTAGTGTTAATATTATTAGAAACATGGACAAAAAAATAAAGATCATGGGTTGCTAGATAAATACTAATCATCTTGATTCACCAAGAAAATAGATATGATAAATCAAACCATTACGCTAGATTGAGTAAAACAAGCTCAGTTATTGACAAATTATCAGACTTCTGAGCTAGTTAGAAAGTTACAATAAAGCATGGGAATTTAAAGCATGAGTCGGCTGGTCTAAGTACGCATATACTGTAAATAAACAATTCTACGTGAACTTTATAAATTGCTATTTCTAATGTTTGTCCAATTTGGAGTAATTGGACAATTACCGCGAAAAACTTTATCAATTATGGAACTAAATTGAGTTCCTTAAATTAATAGAATAGTAACACTAGGTAAAGTACAGACAAATAAAAAACTGTTGAGTAGGCAAGAAATCATGTGAATCTTTGCATTGTAATATTTCACTATAGTTATAGTTTATTTATGTTATTACGTAAACGAAAATTTAATGCATTTGTGTACCAATCACAACCAGTTATCGGTTTTATCTGATACCTTACGTGATTTTAGTGTACTTCCAAGCTTCTACTTTAATCGGATATTACTGTAATTCGGAGAATATGGACATTGTGTTTATAAATAAGCATGCGGTCATGCTGAAAGAATAAAATAGCAAAATAGCTAAAGGTTCTGCAGCCACTGTTGTGCTCCTGCTGAAACTGGGGAAATTGTCATATTTTCATTAGTTTATTTTTCTATTCAAGATGTAACCTATAGGTATAAATAGCCCTGATGTCATGCAATAACCTCTGAAATAGTCCTTTTCTCATTAAAATAGCGAGCGTAAAAAAATTCTAAAACTAATTTAGTTAAGATTTTCAGCTTTTTTGAAATTTTTGAGTAGCAACTAAGATTGGCTTTAAAGACTTTGGTGAGTAATAAATTTATTTTTCATTCGGTTCAACTATTCGATATTATATGCTTGAACAATGTAAAGTAATTACATATAAACACATAAAACAATTTTATTTCTGTTCAGTCAAAACTGAGTACATCATTGGCATGCAGATATTAAGTGGAGCTGAACTTTTTTGGAGAAAGATTTAGGCGTAAATTGTACGGCAAATTATCCTTTTCATAACTCATTAAAATTACAGGCTACATAAGCATAGATACAGCGTATCCGTCTTATAGGAAAAGGCATAATCATTTTTTTTCAAGATTTCCACATAAATGATGAAGTAATCTCATCCTATTTTAATTAAGTAGAATTATAGGCTCTATACTAATAGCTATATTAATAGATATATAACACATTCAAGTAGCAAGATAGTCTGTAGACGAATAAGAAATTGAGCTCATGAAAGCAATCACGACTATGGATGTAATTTCTCGCTTTAGTAAATTTCTAAATCTCTATTCCACTCTATTCTTCCTAATAATATTCGGTATGGTCGACGTTCAAGAAATAGTCAAAGAGGCATTAACTACAAAATTAGAATCGATTTCAACACTTGACTGAGAAACAGTTCTATTGTAGGCGAGCTAATTGAATCCACAATTACTAGTCCAGATTTCAGCCAGATCTAGCTCATAATTCAATTTATAATATTTAGGGAATAGTCTAGATTTTAGGGCATTATAAACTTGGTCTGTATCCAACTGTATCACGTAAACTATAGGCCATTCTAAATTAATTTTTTCCTTCCGACTAATATACTGCATTCAGTCAGTATGATCTATTTGGGGGAATACAGCAGTTAACTATTAGTAGTGTATCAGTTCAATAATAATACACCAACGTAGTTTGGCTATCGATAAAACTTGAATAATTTCAATATAGGAACTACATAAGGTTTCTTTGAGTTGTATTAAAATTGATTGCGATCAATCTTAGACTACAGTATTCTTGTACTGTAGCAATATACTTAAGAAATAGTTATGTATTTATTGGGATAGATGGTATTCCACAACAGATCATCACGGAAAGAGGCAGTTATTTCGTGCAATTAGTAATTATCGATAATTTTATCGTTTCACCTTTACTTAAGCTTTTTTATTTTACTTTATAGGAATGACAAGCTCAGTATCAGCTAGGGATTTTAATGGTAACTTATTGACGTGGTCACTAATCAATTATAACTTTATTAATTTCACCTTTACTTCACAGGAGTGAATAGCTTGCGATCAGCTACTCATTTAAATGGTAATTTTGTTGTAGTAGCTATTAATCAACTACGGTACGATTTTATAAATTTCACCTTTACGTTGATAGGAACGGACAAAATGGCATCAAGCAGCGTCGTTTCTGGTAACTTATTTACTTTATTTTATATATGCTTAGCCATTTATTTAATGCATATTAATATTTTTACCGTTCAAAAGGGTAGAGTAATAACTACTGTTCTAATTTTATTAATTTCACCCTTGCTTTGATAGGAACGGAAGAGGTAGCATCGACTAGCGTCGTAGCTGGTAATGTTATTTATTTTATTTTAGATGCGTCTAGCCATTTACTCAATGCATAAAAACTTTTTTGGCGTTCAAGAGGGAAGACGATTAGCCACTGCTCTGGCCCATATTTTTATCCATCTAGTTATTTAGTCGCGATTTCGTCACTTTTGCCTTCCCTAGCGAAGAGTATCAGTCCCTATTCTCAGTCGCCATCTAGTGATTTAGTCCTTATTCACTGTCGGTAGTTTCATCATTTTCCCATTTTACCAGCTTCAGTTCTTAGTTCTAAGTGCTTATCTGCAGTATACACCCAGCCGTCATTTAATTTTGTTAATTTTGACTTTCCAGAGCAAGAAATATCAGTCGCTACCCTAAGTAATGATCGATTTATTTTCTTAGTCCTACTTCGATGGTTGATAGCTATGTCATCATTTCACTTTTTTCATCAGCTACTGCTCTAAGTGATAATGTATGTACAGGGTATGTATCCAGTCATCGTTCGACTGTATAACTTTGGCCTTCCTTGAACGAAGAGTATCATTGGCTACTCTAAGTAATAGTTTATTTATCTAGTCCTCCTTATTCATTATCGACAGCAGTTTTATCATCTTACTTTACAAGCGCTATTGCTCTATAGATACTGACAGTAGTCATCATTCTGTTTCATTATTATTCCGTTATTGTTGCCTTCCCATAGCAAAGAGTATCAGTACGTATGGACACCAAGTCATTCAATTTCATCATCATTGCCTTGCAAGAACGACGAGCAGCAGTCCATGCTCTAAGTTACAATCTGCTTCCCTGTTTCTCATCCACTATCGACAGTCATCATTTCGCTTTCTAACCGCTGTTGTTCCAGGCGATTATGTACGTTCCCCTGTTCGTTCAGTTGCGCCATTTTTGCCTTGCAGGAACGAGGATTAGCAATCGATACCCTAATAAAGTTATAATCTATTTTCCCAGTCCTCATTCACTACCGATAGCAATTTTATCATTTCACTTTTTCTTCAGCTACTACTCTTAACGATGATTTGTGTGCCTTATGATCGTTTAAATTTATTTTTTTCGCCTTCCCAAAATGGGTGATACTAGCCGCCGCTCGAATGTGATAATTTATTTACCTAATCGTTATTTAACAGCCATTTTGTCCTATTTATGTCACAGGAACCGAAGAAACCGCATCGACAGTTCCTTTAAGTGGTCAATTATATTTATTGCATGCTCCCGAAGAGAAGAGAAGCGATGCCAGTCCTTTACAAGAAGAAATTAATAAGATTCAAGAAAACTTTTGCAAGACTGAAGAGCAGCTACCAGGAGCTAGCAATGTTAGAGAAATAGAGAAAGCTATTACCAATTCGAATTATTTCCTTATATTTTTATCCAAGCTTCTATTGAAAAACCGTAGTTCGGTGATTGATTCTATACTAGTTAAGAAAAATATCTTCGATAAACTGGTTATTGTACTAAGCGATTTGTCGACGGAAGAATTCAAGAACCTCCCTAATGCTAATCTCTTGCAAGCAATGTATAGAGATCAGGAAGATACAAGGGTTATCGAGAATTGCTATATGGAATGGCCTGAAGTAGCAAAGAAAGTCATGGAGATATTGAGAAATGGAAGAAATAGAGATCAAAACCCTCCCACTACAGCACCTGGTAAATAAAAGGAGATACGCTATTAGCTGTAACGATCTCTACTAGTATAAAATATTATACATTTCTATTCCCTATTTCAAGAGTAACGTCATACTAATGTATCTATTGGTGCCATATCTGATAATATCATGATTTAATTCAACATCTTGTAGCGTAGTTATATAAATAATCTGAGCTAAAGTATATTTAAGTGCTCTTATGGACACATCTCTCGCAGTGCAGTTAAATATTTTAATGATTGCTGTAATGGAGTATGGAGTAGATAAGGTTGCCTAAATCTTATACCTCGATATCGCATACTACACTGGCAGTATGCTAAGCTAATATCCTCCATCGAATAGAGACGGCAATATCTATTATAATTCAGTATGTACTTTTAGATACTTCAACGCAATATTCAATTTTTCTAATCCCAGTTGTCGAATAGACAATGCAGATGGCATTGCAACCATGATGGCACACAGAGATTCCCACTAGTTCCGTTAAAAGTATTAATGTACATGTTTTGATTGTTTAGTATAGGCGATGCAGTTAGTATTGCAACCATGATGACATGAAAAAATTCCGCTAGTTCTATATATACATCTAAAAATATCGAATACTCACGCATACTTTTCTGTAGTACGACATGGAAATTTCCATGTTAGACTTGTGAAGATAGTATGGTTGCAACCAATCCTTCAAAACCGAGTGTAAATTATTCACTGTTTGTCATTATACGCATATATGCCTAACGTATAATATTAGCAAGAGGTAATAGTATTAATAAATATGTGTTGATCGTTTAATATAGAAACTCACCAGAATCTTCAATTACCAAAGATACTCGTCTATCATGAAAGACAAGAACATGATTTTGCAAAAACTATAGCTGAAGAGATCTTGAAGATTGGAAAGTATAATGTATTGCGACGAGGTCGACACTTTATTATTGGTAAAACCAAAATGTGGAACATCGATCATTTCATTCGCATTTGTCATAAAGTGGTCGTGATAGCGAATAAAAATTTTGAAGAGGGTGATTGGTATCGAAACTTTCCTATAATTGAAAGTACGGGTGATGGCATCGATCATTGTAAGATTATATTCATTACAGTAGGTAATACAATTTTAAGAGACAAAAATTACTCTATTTATACATCAATAAAATATGAGAGTGCTACAGATAGTACGGAAGGTATGACCCGCTCTTTTAAAGACGAATTGAAGGATTCCATCCTGCAACCGCTTCAAAACCATTAAGCTTAACCCTTTAGCAACTTAATAAGTTCTTTGCAGAGATGCTCATGCGAGTAGATAGCATATTACTTTAATAATTGCAACTTGAATCCATGTCAATAGTTTGCAATACATCAATTCTTAGATATTATTTGATTTCTGGTTCTAATTTGATTTAAATCGATTTATTATTATATATGTATATTTTAAATAATTACTGTGTGAAGAACTGTCTGTGAGTAAGGTATTTCTGTTGTATAATAGTAAGATATTGCATCCATAATTAACGAGATTAATTTGGTTCTTGAAAGGAGCATCACCTTACTTGTGCATTATATCTTATTGGTAAGACAATTTCTATCCGTTTATAAAATTTATTGAAGTTATAGTCACATAATCTTGAGTAGTAAGAGTGCTTGATTATAGGATAGTAACTAATTAAATAATTAATAATTAATGGTGGTCATTCGTAAAATTTTTTCATAATATAATTAGCTGATTAACAAGTCCATAAACTCTATTAGGATGTGATAATCTTCTAATGATATGGGTTTAGCGAATTTTAATTAAAATAAACTTTATGAGCACCATTGAAAATTTGTTATTGTGGCTATGAAATATACATAGATATACTTAATAAAGTAGACTTTTGTATTAGCGCTTGTTGTAAATTTGGTCTTTCTGTGATCCGTAGTATTGATGTTTGGGCCACTCAGTATCAGAATAATTCGAAGGAAAAAGACAATACGTACAGTAGATTTTGCACCTATATCTTATTGCTGATCGCATAGAATACCGAATGTAGCCATAGTTTACAAAAAAAGATATATTAAAGATTTAGCATATCTATTCTTATTACCGATAGGGCGTTCTGGAGATTATCATAAGATATCTAGGCATGCATCTTTGGTATAATTCAGAGAAATCATACATGATGTAAATATAAGAACTGATCTTGCAGATATCAACTTCTTTTAACTTAATAAGATAGCTAGAGAACTGGTGATCAATGTAATTCAATTATAGACGTTATAGAAAAATTTACATCAGCAATACTCTATTGAATGCTGGTGCGGTATGCCTATAGAATGGTCTATCATAGAGATAAGTCAACAGCGATAATAAAATGCCTAAATTTTCGGTTATACTGTTAGAATGAGATCATCTATCATCATCATCAGTATGGATTGGATGCCTTTAGTCTGTATTTCAGTAAAATATAAATTCTACAGCGCTAAAAGATTGCAATATTACATAAGCGATGGGCACGAGTCAATTCTTTATAATAGCTTTATTTAAAAAACTCCCCAAAATTCTATCTATCGTCACATAACCAAAGTGTAATTAAAATTGGCTAATACGGTGCTGCATAATATCATTTAGGCAGTCGACAAGTGCCAGTCTTGCTATACACAATAAATGTTCTTATCACTTTTGGATATTATTATTTTGATACTCTAATCGACTCCCTATTTCTTAATTATCAAATTCTAATCAGAATTTATCCTTACCAATATTGTGCCATTCCTATGCAATAGATTTTATAATGGAAAGTATAAGTCAATAAAAAATTGATCCACTAATATCTTGATTATATAATAAAGCTACGTTTTCATATCCAAAAAATTTATATATCATAAAATAGGTAACTTTAAAGTTTACTTCATAGTTACTATTAGTAAGAATTAATAAATACCAAGACGAAATATAGTATAGATAATAAAAAACCTCTTATTTTGAAGAAAAAGTTATAGCAGAATCAATTTTTTTTTATAATTTTATATGTTTAAAATTATTGTTGACGAATATTTATTGTCAACTATTTACATGTACTTGTCCTGTTTCAGCATGATCAAAATACAGCTAATATTATAAATGCAAGGTACATGATGATCGTTGCTATAGATCTTGAATACGATAATATAGAATAGCAAGTAGATTTACGATATAATAAATCTATTCCAAGCATATTCAATGAGGATAGAGCGATGAAACTTTTATAGGTATCTTACTAATTTCCACAGTAGCTCTTCATTTTTGAGCTATCGACTGCAAGCCAGATCCATTTTTTGGGTGTTATAAAATTTCGTCTCCCTTGCTCAACGTATACGGCGGGTATAGGAGTATATATAAAATAGCGCAATTTATGCCCTATTAGTTTTGAATCTATGACTTTACTGCAATTTTATAACCGTATTAGGTTGTATAAAATCAATAAGAATGTTTAAATTACCTACTGTACTATATCACCATCATGATATAAAATTACAATTAATAGCAATGTGATCATAATACACCATTTACTAACAGCAAGTAGTCTTGTCATACAACCGCTTATTCACGTTTAATTTGTTCTGCTAATATTTTATAACATTATGATCAACCTTAACAAATAATAAACATAGACATTGAACTGACATTTTCATCATTGTTGCTGTTATCATGGCTACAATCTAATAATTACATGTATATATATATATAGAAAATTGAGTGCGTATTGTTTCTGATCCATTTTTCTAACACTGTATCTGGGTAGCTAAGACAGTTAATCATCCTAACGAAAATTCTCAATATCTTAATATTAGATATTGTCATCGAATGATGGAAATATTTGTCAATTATTAAGTCTAAAAAATTCTTATTCTAATTATTGCTACCTTAGATAGCTTATTTCATAATGGCAAATAAAGAGTGATGAAGGAAAGCTGTTGCACCTACTAACGGAGTACTAGTAAAATTGGACTTGTAAAATAATTATCATTTCAGTACAGCTTTCTTCCTATATTATTAGTTTTTATGCTATAAAATTGACAATCTTATGTCTCATTTATACTTTCAAACATATTTTACCCTAGGGTTTTCGTCACCGCTATTTGTAGCAGCAAATTCTGAATTAGTTGTGCTATATCCACGTTCACGTAAATGTTCTCTATAAATCCCAGCACGTTGATGATCTAGCGAGTGTCGATGACGTAGTTTAGATGATCGGAAAGTATTGACATTGGTAGTTTGCTGTTGCGATAATTGTTCATATTGTCGTTGGCGCAAGTTAGCAGTTAAGTTACTTTCACTTGGAGAATGATGAGGTTTATTGTAAGCATGATTTGGATCGTTAAGAGATTCATTCCTGTATTCATAAACAGGATCAAAGTGGTCACCGGCTATTGAAGGTTTAGCATAATTCGGTTCTCGGTCAGGAACAGAAACTGATTTATTTAACGTTATAGATTGACTGCTAGGTGTTACAGGCTTTGGCGGATAGGTGAACGGGATAGGGTTTATCGGTAAAGTAAGAGGTGGATTAAAGTCTAGCCTAGCTAAACGTTTATCATTATATCTTCCAATATCGCTTGCTGATCGATGCGCTTTTCTTGTCGTAACTTCTCTAATAATATTATGAGATGATGATTTGGTCATCACATCTTGAGCAGATTCTGTAGACAGGAATTCCATATATTCATCTGATTCTAGTGAAAGTTGGGATGAGTTATTCGTTTAGTTATTCTGTATTCGATGATCATTTAAGCAATAATTAGAAAATTAATTACTTAAACTTCCGGTGCTAAAAGATATTTGGCTATTATTTAATTCATCTTCCTCTTGCATGAAATCGTCATTAGATTCATGGTATATTGCCTATCTCGCAAAAAATATCGACACGTAAAATATTGTAATTTACACATAGAGGCTTTAAAAGCACAAAAACTTACAGGTGGCACATAATCCAAGTCATTGCTGTTTTTAATTTCGTGTTTGATTGAATTTTTTCGTTTTAGTTGGTCCCTAGTTATTTTTATAAGGATCGAAATTGAGTTGGCTTTAGTAAATATATGCCATTGTTGATGAGCAGTTTGCAACACTTTAATTAAATCCTATTTATAGCAATTTTAGAACTTACTCGTTCTTGGTTTGATTATGGTGGACAGTGATAAAATCAGAATCATATTCGCTGTCATCATCACTTGAAATATCTTCTGTATTATCGGGGTAATCGACATTTTCATTCTGCTATAAAGATTTGATAGGAAAGAAATAGCATTAACTGTTAATATTTTGTTTTTAAAATGTTGAATAGGATAATTATGACAGCATCAAAAATGAAATCAATATCGTGTAATATACAGGAAGGGGTTGACTGTCATTAGATTTGCTTGTGGCGGATAAATCATCAGAGGATTTATTTCCAGACGTGGTTAGATGAGAAGGATCGGACGGATCATCGCTTGAAACAGTAGTTGAATTTTCGAGCGCTGCATTCTCGTCTTGCTCGTCATTAGTTTCCGTATCTTCTTGTGTATATCGGAATATTTTTGCTTGATTTAAAATTAGGAGTTCAACCATTCTAGCTTGGAAACTCATATCCTTGTAGCCTTCTTTTGCATCTTCCGTTTGACTATTAAAGAAAGTTAAGGTATCAATCTCTTCATCTACGTAAATTCTGAGTTTGATGACAATTTTCTCCAGTATCTTGATGTTGAACTGGTACAGGTTCAAAAAGTAAAGTACCGGTATCTTATAGAATTATCATATTTCTTAACTTAACACTATATTTCAAAAATCTATTCATCGGAGAATAAAAGAATATGTCAAGTTCAACTTGCTAAGTTATATTTTATCAAAGTTATCCATTGGAGCATAGATGAAGTTATCAAATTTAACTATTATGCTATATTATATCAAGATTATTCGGTGTGCATTGGATGAATCTATCAAGGTCATCAAGCGATGCTGTATTTGAAAGTACTGTCTATTAGAATAGACAAACCTATTAATTTCAGCTCATGATACTAAATTTCAAGAATCGTATCTATTAGAATAGATTAATGTATCAATTTCAACTAATGATGCAGCATTTCAAATGTTTATCTACTAAAGTAGATAAATCTATCATGTCTAGCGACATTTAAAAAAAAATCTATTTATTAAAACAGATGAATCTATCTAAATACAGTTTATTATACTTTATTTCCAGAAGTTTATGCATTAGAATAGATAAATCTATCAAGCTCAGATCTTTCTATTACATCTCATCAAGTCTATCGATTAGAATATAGTATTGCATGAAATATTTCTTACCGTCGACCTAGTATAGTTGGCCCAAAAACGATTCCTAAATTGGCAGCCGACATTTTATTATCCTCGTAATTATCATGGATTCTAACGATAGAGAATAGCAATTTCTAAGTTATGATCATGAAGATCTATAAAATTGGATCACCTATCGAAAAAATTAATAAAAATTACCGTTTTAAATGAGCAACAATTTTTTGACAGGTTTTGTAATTCGATTCTGGTAGCTTCTCCACTAATCTTATAGCTTCTTTTATGAGTTCCTCTTCTGGCATTTTAAAGCTTTCCTAATGAGTAGTAGAAATAGGTTTAAAAATTATCATATATATATAAACTGATGTATATGAAAGTAAATAGAGTATATTTTCTTTCTAGGTAACTTTATCAAAAGCTATTCTAACCTTTGCCAATTCAATAAAAGGCTCATAAAATCGGAAAGTCAATAAAGGCTCAGGCAGCTAATCAACATTTAAAGAAAATGTTATACATTCTTAATCATTCAATAACGTTTAAAGATCTTGTATTACATTGTCAGTCTGTAAATATGATTTATATCATTAGTTCTTATTGGAGGCAACAGAATACATAGAAAGGTAAAATGATAAAGATGTGCAAGCCTTATAAAGAAACTGCAGTCTCTGTTATGCTGGAAATATATTTAAATTTGTTTTGCATTAATTTATTTATTGGCTAAGATTTTATTTTAGCACAGCTGAAATCTAAACCAGTCTAAAGTAGTCTCATTTTGTTGTAGTTTAGAGTAATATAGGCATTAGTAAATTAATTATAATTATCAGTAATACAGCTTACTATGAAATAGAATATTTTGATTTGTCTATTCGAATCACAGGATTGATAAATTATCAAAAAATGAATAGAATAGCTTATCCGTTTCCCGAGTGAGTTTGGCAATATGCTATCTTATTTATATACTATATGGAAGATGAATTTTTACCTGTCTAAGATATAAGCGCAGAACTGAGGCAATATGATGGACCGGCGTTTTAGATAGATCTATTTTCATATCTTTACTGGAGTCCATACTTTCGAAGAACTATTATAGATTAATAAAATTCGATAATTAAGACAATGTAATGCAATTAATTATAAATTCCAAATTATATTAGTAGACTTTCATCTGGAAGAAGAACCAGCTACGAAAGGTACTACATGGCAAACTATAGTGATATTCAAAATAATTATAGGTTAAAGAGCTATGATGAACAACTCTATTCGTAAAGGGTATTGGATTATAATAACGCTTATAAGGATTTCTTCAAGAATTGACCACCGTAAAAACTCTCTTAAAGTATTGCTTATATTCAATAGACTTAGATTAGAATAATAGTAAGGAAATCACGATAACAGATCGCAAATAGTTATCATAGATGATACTTAAAAAGATGAGAATTATGGTTGTACTGACTTTTTTAAACTTTTAGGTCTAATATCATGACTATCACGACAATTTATCCTATATAATGTCCGGGATAGCGAAAATATCAATATTGTACTAGGCATCATTGGGAAGGTTGCCATCATTAGAAGAGATCTACGAGGCGACTGGGTATAAAATCAATTTATACGTACTAGTTGATATAATTGCGAAGAAATGGAAAGTCTATCGACATTGTTAATCTCTGGTAAAGGAAAGCTACTGCAAAAGACAATCGATCTCCTATACAGGCATTTATCGATAAAATCATCATCGAAATACAAAATTAAACATACCTGACATAATTTCTCAACTTGTGATTTTACACCGGATATCCGATAGATTCCCTTTTATGATAATAATCGAATAAGAAATCAATATTTTTGGCCTTATAAGGTCTACAATTAATGTTTATTTTCAATCTATAAATATTATCAGTTATTTACAGCTACGGAATGGGTAGAAAATTATTGCAAAACCTAAGACAGCAATAATTGTAATAATAGGAGTCAAGCTGAGACTGATTTATTAGCGTGATGAGATAGGGAAGAAGTTAACGTAATCAAATGATCTATTAATATCTAGCGAATGTTGTATTCAATATTATCCGTGGTTATAATCTTTTGAAATGATGATCGCATATAGAAAAGATGAATGAAAATGATAGTAATAAATATTATGATTAAAGTACCTGAGTTTTTAAACCTGCAAGTGATGGAAAGAAATAGTAAGAAAAAATAGGAGACAATTAATAGTTAGCCTAAAAGATTGATGAAGTAGCCGTAGAACGCTTTCATGACTGACCCCGTTTATCAATTTCGTTAATGCACACCGATACAATTATAGGAACTCCAATTTGATTTGTTGCTACTAGATGATCATGGATATCTACACCAAAGGTCGATAGTTTCCGATGATGCTAACAATACAATAAGATAAGGAAAGGTTAGAGGCAACTTTTATTAGTAAAACAATTTTAAACTTGTCTTAGTTTAACTCAAATACATGCATTGACGTTGTTTTCTTATTTGCTTATAAGATGCAGTACCTTAGATCCGCAGCTGATACTTAGTTTTTCCAAGCATTTCTTATGACATGTTAAGCCGCACTAATAGTTCAATTCAATTTGGTTAATGTTGTGGTATCATTGGTATTAGTTATTCTTAGAATACAATTGCATTGAGAAAATAATCGCGCATCATTTTGATAGAATTCGAATTTGCTATGTGCATTACTTACTCTTTCACATTCTGCTCCAGAAAAGTAGAGGAAAGAATCACATTCTTGGCAACGCGATGGTGATTTCAACTTTCGTAAGACGTGAGTTTTAGCCGGTGTAGAAAGTGCCATGTTGGCGAAAGGACCAGGTGATGAAAATAATTCTATCGCTAGGGCTCGAGCTACTTGTCCGCCGTCTGCGATAAAAAAGTACCGGTAAATAATTAGTTTGGATACGTCAATGATAGCAACATTATTGCAAATTAAAGGAAAAAGGAGTTAAATAAAATTGTTATAAATTATAGGGTTAAACCATTATTTGATTTTGAATAGGCATCCGGTTCAATTAGAATCAAACTCCAAGCCCTTATCGTCTTACCTCGGCGTCCACGATGTTTATAAGCTTCATCGGGTTCTAAATCTGTCGAAGCATTCTTATGCTTTACAGAACCGTCTAAGTCTTCTTGAAATGCTGATGCTAAGCTCTTGCTGGAATCATAACTTCTATTAAGGGGATCAGTAGACAGACCGTCTTCTTCTTCTTGTCGGCGAGAACTATAGCAGTAAGAAAATGCATACAATTCAAGATTGAAAGTACATTAAAGTCTTCAGCAGCATAGGTATACAATAAATTAATAAATAGGAAATATCTTATGTTAACATAGAGTATCACATGCATGTATGTCAGTAATAAACTAGTATATATAAGATTTTCGATAATAAGATCGGAATAGATTACGAATTATAGCTAGAAATAGTATAGTATATCTTAAGTTACGAGAACGCTTGCAACAGCATAAAAAATAGATCAGTTTTGGCCGCAATCTTAGGCCAAAAAAATCTTTGCAATAAAACAAAAATTAATAGATCAAATATGACCATAATCTTGGTCATAAGGATCTTTGCAATGAAACAAAAGTGGATAGATTATGGCCTTAGTCGTAAGTTAAACGTATAAAGCAAAAATTAATAGCTAAATTATGGCCACAATTTTTGATTGTGAAGATCATTGCGATAAAAAAATTTAATAGATAAATTATGACTATTGTCTTCAATTAAAAGTATAAAACAAAAATTGATCAATCAATTATGAACAAAACTTAGGCTATAGTGATCTTTGCAATAAAAAAATGAATAGATAAATTATGGCCATCGTCTGCAATTGAAATTATAAAACAAAAAATTGATCGATAAATTATAATTACAATCTTAGGTTATCAGGATCTATGTAATGAGACAAAAATGAACCGATAAATTTTAGCCAAAATCTTAGGTTATGAGATCTTTGTAATAAAATTAAAATGATTAAATAAATTGCGGTCATAGTCTTAGGCTGCACAGATGTTACTATCGAATAAAAATTAAAATAGATAAATTATGGTTATAACGGTAAGGTTATTCATAAGTTTTTGGTAGTAAAAGGGGTGAGCTCGTGGATTTTAGCCGCAACCATAATAGAGATCGTAATGTACACTATAGTCACTTTTACGATTAATGAGAAGACATAAGATGTTATAATGGCCAAAAGGTTAAGTAGATCATTATAGAGTGTCTTGCTAATAAAATTGAGGTGAATACGTAAATTGCTGGTAAAAAGTAAGACATAATCTTACACCTTAAGCTGCAATAAAAAGAGCCACTAAAAACATGAATATGAATTATAACGATTATTATTTACATCTTTACCTATGAGATGCATTATAATAAAAATCGACATGATAGGTGTGAATTACATGTAGAATGATACAGTACATTCAATTAACAAGATATTTTGTAATAAAGTTGAGAAAAATTAAAAACTTATTGACAGAAACGGAAATAACATCCAATTTTAAAAGAATCTTTGCAATTATAATTGTAATCCAGTTAAGTAGATAGAAAATTATACGCCTAATGGCAATGTGTATTTCCATCCGAAAAAAGTATTCATAATGACATCCAAGTAGATGAACTAAAACTCTAATCGCTAGCCTATTTACGTAAAACTGAAGACTGCAGCAATGAATAGGATAGAAAAAGTTTGATGGCGTGTCTTGACATCAAAGTCTACCTGAAATTGTAACGGTCCATGTCTGCGGTAGCTGAAGGTGGTTCTACTTCTGCATTTTCTGGGCGATGACTTAAAAATTCAATAAATTGTGTTCCTGGTTCATACATTTTGGCATTGTCGGATAAAGTTTGATACTAAATTACATATTAAGAATGAAGCAGATGATCTTATTAGAAAGCCTTCAGTGTCGATAACAGTGAACATTAGATGAAGAAAATGTGATTCTACATCAATTTACTTGTACTGGGAATGGCGATAACGCTGTATTCCTCATTTGAAAATAATTTGCCGTTACTGCCTTTAAAGTTA
Source organism: Trichoplax adhaerens (assembly GCF_000150275.1). NCBI lineage: Eukaryota > Metazoa > Placozoa > Uniplacotomia > Trichoplacea > Trichoplacidae > Trichoplax > Trichoplax adhaerens. The sequence goes on along the minus strand of NW_002060952.1, from coordinate 2,403,390 downwards.
CATCGCACTGGAGTATTAACTGCCTCAGCTCAACGAGAAATTTGTCCTAAAATACCATCGTGATTCCATTTAGTTGGTAAAAAACTATCGCTAAATTTGATTGATCTTAATGACTCACCTTGGATTTTTGTAGATTTTCTTGAATACCTTCTGCCTCTACTGTTGCGGCTTTTAAAGTAACATCAGCGTCCTCAATCTAGAACCGAAATTTAGAAATATTTCTTATTGACTCCTGAAGTATAATTATTAATCCTGACCATTAGTAGTAATTATAGAAATAGAAAATTATAAGTAGAGGAATTTTGGATTTTGGATATCACATGCTTCTTACAACCAATTAATGTTGTTATGGTTATAGGATTAAAGCTAGTTTAAATACCCTGTGTTTTATTTCATCTTCTTCACGCTTCTTCTTGCCTGTTATAATTTCACCTTTGGTACTACTTTTAAACTAAAATGGAAGAAAAATAACCCACAACTTAATGACTTGATATTCTATAGCTCTTATATGTGATATGTTGTTCTGTTTAGATTATTCTGTTACTAGTATTGTTTGAATAGATATTTGAAGATTGTTACAGATTTAAAATTGATTAAATTGTCACTACTGCTAGCATATTTGTTGATACTACATTATGCTATAAAGTTACTCAATATCTATGAGAATTTACACTTTTGCATTATTTGGATGACTGAATTTGATACAATAAGACATTAGGAAATGGAAATTGTAAAAATGCCCAGAAAGCATCTTTGACAAACTCTTCTAGTCTATAGCAGTGACAATATCCTAAATGCGAGCTAGGAAGGGAGAACTAATGACATTTAAGTTTGAAAAATGTAGAGCGAAAATAGTTGAACAATATTATTAAAGTCTAAGGTACGAGCTTAAAAATTGAACACTACGAAATATCAAGCAAATTTAAAATAACTGTGGATGTAAAAATACAGTCATAGAGTTTACTATAGATGTTACTATAAAGTAATCTACGGTAGGAGTAAGAGTTTGTAGTGTGAAATAAAACTTGAAAAGTAGCTTACCTTCACATGTTCTTGCACTCTTGCTTTATAATTATTCTTGGCTTTTTTGATATTATTCTTTGCATCTTGCTAAATATTTTGAATTAAAGTTTCACTTTAGTTCAGTTTATTATTAAATGGCCTTTGATGATCGTAAAGATTTGTAAAGACCTTCAAGTAAAATTTGAGGTAGATGAAAGATTAGAACTTACATATTTCTTGTCTAATTTCATCCAACTATCTTTAAGAATTTTTCTAGCTGCATCATGCTCATTTCGTCTTGTATTTAATGGCTGTAAACAATAATAGTTTAAAGAAATATAATATGGATTAAAGTCTAGGAGTTATGGCAATATTCTTTATATAAAGATATTTACTAAGCAATTCAGTTTTGTCATGTTTGCCCAGATTTATACTTATTTTAATGGATATAATAAATATTACACATCACTAATAATAATATATATGCAATAAATTGTCTAAAATTGACAATTTTCAGTTTATACTCATTTTATAAATCTAGATATATCGTATCGCATAGTATCATTGCTACGATAGGTCTGATGCTTAATATTCACAAGAGGATCAAATTGCTGGTTTTTGCACAACTTTTAACTATTAGTTGCGGCACTGTATCGCATAATATATCATTACTAAGATGAATTTGATGGTTAATATTTACAAGAGGATCAAATTTGTGATTATTGTACAATTTTTAGCTATTAGTTACGGTACTCAACTCTTTCTACAGGTTTATAACATACAATCGCATTGAGTCTCATGTTTTATACTCATAAAAAAATGTCCTAAGTTTACGATTATTGCGTCGCTTTTAACTATTAGCCAATTTTTCTATTAGTCTATCAATGTATTATTGCATAGCACGACTCAAAATTTGACGCTTTAAGCTCCTTTTATAAGATATCAAAAATTTTCGCGTACGGAGCAGTCTTTAGCTATGATACTATTAAATTACGCGGAAAAGTGCTCTAAAATTGCTTTTAAAAAAGGATTCCCACTTCATATCTTAAATGATCTTCTAATTGAAATGTAAGGATTATTTGCGGAAATATATGACTGAATGTAGAATAATTCTGCGAAAAATGAAAAATTCTCGTTTCGTATATCTTCTCATTGGAATAGATGCTGAAAATTCGCTAACAAGCATGTATATATATGTTATCCTATCTTTCATGAACGAAATCATATTTGAATTACTTAAGCTGACGTTCAGTTAAATCTGTTACATTTTGTTATACTAGCTTTAATTCTTCTTTTAATAGTCAAATTATAATTATGAGTTCTATATTTCTACAACGAACAGCAGCGTAGATTTAGGATTGATAAGTATGTACGGTATATATATGAGTTAACTCACCTCAGTAAATTTCAAGTTCAATTGGTTGTTGTATAGTTGTTGAACAACGTTACTATATTCAATATCCTATATTACAAAAGGATAATTTGAAATAATATATCACTTTACATAATTTTGAGTATGGTGTTAAATTCTTTTTCTATCATGTACGGCGCTTACACTGTCTACGGAGGTACAAAAGACGGACTGCAATGGCAGGAATGGCTACAAGTTTATAGAAAATGTAAAAATAGGATTGGAAAATGATATATTATGGGGTATTTTATTATTTCGCTGTCATGCTTGAGCTAAAATTTTCAAATATCAAATTAAATAAAATGACTCATTTATTGTGTATCTACCTCTTCGGTTATAGCCTGGCGTGTTTGTTGGGCTAATTTACTTAAACTTTTAGCATAATCCAATTCTAAAATGGAATATTTATGTGTTATAAATAATTTGAGCTATCTGAGCTTCTTGATAGATTACTCCTATAGACCTCTAATTGAAGTCTAAGAATAATGAGAATATAAAATAGTGTTCTAACCTAGTCTTGACCTCTTCTCAACATACGTAGATATTTCCTTAGCATATTTTAGCCAAGACTTCGCATACTATCATCAAAAGCGAAGGAAACGAGTTAAATTTAGCAATACCGTAATATAGAAATTCAAATTGATGTCTTTTTCTTTCGCTTTTCTCGGCTGATCTACCTGTAAGGATATTTCCATGCTGTTGTCAGTTTTTTGCAGCAAATGATCGATAGCTTGCGGATCTTTACTATGTACTAATAAAGAAGCGAATTAAAGGTATCATAGATGAGAAATGTTTAAGTTTAGAACATCTAAAAAAAACCAATGACATAAAGAAATATTAGCCAGGACTATACTTATTTTGGGTGTTGATAATGATGAAATTGATTGGTAAATATTAATTAGGGCGGCTATTACTTCAAAATTAATAATTAAAAAAAATGCCTCTATATTTCTTTAAAATTATATATATATATGTATATTATATATATTTACCTCTATCTCGAGTCCCTGCTGCTTTAGATTGTAAATAATCAATACTACCAGGAGAAATATCTATTTGGCTATCATTTGTGTTGGATTCTTTGCTGTCGCTCTCTAAATCATTGTTCTCACTTTGATCGTCAATTAAATCGGTAATTCTATAGAGATTTGTTAGATATTTGAAGAAATAAGTTAAGCTTGACAATTTGCGCCAGACACGATTTATATACTAATGCCAAAGAAGAATTAGATGGTAGATTGTTAAGAAAATTTTAGCAATTAAAGTCTAAAGCAGAGGAACGGTATTGGTGATGCTGAACAATAATAAAAGACGAAGAAAATACTGAAACTATCTAGCAAAATGCATCTAAATTTACTGATTTGCATCTAAACTAGAATTGTGATATTGATAAAATTAAAAGGAAGTATTCATTAGTGAGAGAAGAGTTTCAGAGTTTCTCGAAATGGTCCTATGTTATTACGTATACGAATATATTTTAAGGAGTGAAATCTAATTTAGTCCTTAGTATTTTTATTAATAGAGAAAAAATTTCTCTAAATCGCCATATGAAAAATATTTAACTTTTACTGATTTAGATCTAAAGTAGACTTTAACCGATTTGGCAACGCTAGAAATGAAAAAAGGTAAAGAGATTCTCTAAATTGCGAAATCGAAATTTTATTGATTTTTATATCTAAATCAATAAATATATTTGTTAATACTAAAGCAGAATAAAGTAGGGAAGGTTTCTCTAAACAGTCTTACGAAATGCGTTTAAATTTTATATTGATTATTTTTAAATCTAAATTAGAATGCCTACATTAAAGCGAGTAGGATTGAAGAAACAACTGTAACTGGTCTTGTGAGAGAAAAATTCATAATCTGTACTTACCCATCGGTAAGAGCTAATTCTAAATGAACTGCAGCTTCAATAACCTCTTTTTCTGTACATTCATTGATGCTGTAATCTAGGCAAGAAGATAGAAATGGTACACGTTGATAAGATTTTCAATTCTGGCTAATTAATTCAATTATTTACGTGGTAATGATTAGCAGGACTATTCTGATAGTACTTCTATATGGAAATAAATTCTTTTATTACCGTTAACTTTAAGCAATAGTGTCCTAGTCGATGTCATTATTTCAGAATTGGATACCAAATCCGTATTTTTTTCAGTAATTCTTTTTAAAATACTAACAACTTCACCTACCCATTCTTCTATAGAATCATCATTATTGCCTATATTAGAAGAGAAGTTAAGAAGGAAATTAAATTTAGTTTTTGCATTTTATCTTACTGCAAATATATTTACTGATGGTGCTCAATCCTATCTGGGCTATAATTACAAGTATAATTTAGATGGCTATTAACACGTCTTGGTTTTAAATAGGATTGATAAATTACATTGTGGATTCAGTCGTAGTATGTCATCTTATCACAAAAGTATATTTTTGACGGTGCTCAACCTATCTTGGTTATAGTTACGAGTATAATTTTAGATAGCCATTATCACATCTTGGTTATAAAATAGGAATGATAGATTTTCAATTTCTTGAAGAATTTAGTTTTTTATCTATTTAAGTATCTTAATTTTTCCATTTGTCTTATTAACTGAATTTGATTTTCAAATTATAAGATACCTTAGATATCTGAATCTTCATCCTAGATTATCAAAGACTTACTTTTGCGATTTTTTAGAGATTCTTTCAGTCGTGTCATAGCATTGGAGAAAGAGTTAACATCATAGGTAAGTTCCATGATATCATCGCTATTTTTGTCATTAACTACTCCGTTATCACTATAATGGTTTGCATTTTGTGTCTGATTATTTTGCTTTATTTGAGATTTGCCACCGTTGACGGCTTTGCCCTTTGCAAATCGTGGCATTGCTAAATTTAGTGAGTTGGACTTCTATTTCACTATGTGTGTAAATTTATTTGCAATATTAATCGCAAAATATTTGAATTCACCAAATTGTGTAGTTCTAGTATGCTTTCTCTCCTAAAAGAAGTAATAATAGGATGTAGTAGAGATGGTATAAAATAAGATTCCTTATGTAACGAAACTAAGGCGTATTAAAGTATCGATATTATTTACCTGACTTCAGCCACAATGTCGATTGGATCAGTATAGTTGGATCAATAATAATGAAAAAAATTCAATTTTGGCTGCCTTACCAATGGGAGTAGGATTGAGTACTTGCAATTATCGATTTGTAGCAGATAATTCTAACCTAACACTGATAGAAAGAAGAAAGAAGATATTTGGTTAGTGAACGTAAAATAAAAACAAAGTAAATTTGTGTCTCGATTGGCATTAATAGGCAATGAGTAAATCAGTTGAGATTCGATAGTATTGATAGTTTAATGACAGGAAGCTTGAACAATAGGAAATACTACTCTAATTTCTTTAATTATCAAAACTATACGCTTATAGCATAAAAATGAAACTTGATTAGGTGGCATAAAATCTCCAACAACATTGTAAGAGGATAGTTGATTTTGATTATTTATCTATGTGTAGTAGTGATAGTTAGTCATATTATTCTAAAACTTAATTTACCTCTACGTAGATAGGTACTAAGATCTGATTTAGCCAGTTTTCGAATTAAGTAAAAGGAATAGAGTAAAGAGGATGGATAAAAGTTACATTTTGGTATATTAACCTACTTGTTTACGTTAGTATTTAGTTCTGATTTTAAGATTATTTTTACGTAATAGTTTTTGTCAGTAGTGAGATGTATGAATTAAAACCTTGAATTTTGCATAAGGACAAATCAATTAGCTTTACTGCCCTCTTTAATTGTCAGGTTGGATTTAGTATAGATTGGCGCTTTTATGGTTGAAATTAGAAATATCAAATATCAACAAAGTGATCGAATATTTATATAATATACATATACAGCATTGTCAAGATTTATTTTTACACAGTAGCTTCCGGCTGTGGAGAATTATATGCAATAAAATCTTGAATTCTATAAATCGACAAACTAATTGGCTTTACTATACTTTTAATCGTAAGCATAGATTGTCACTTTTACGGGATTAAATTAGAAATACCAAATATCAACAAAGTGATGGGAATACTTATATTCGCGTGGTATATTGCTTCAATCGTATAAGAATGAACTTAAGGAGTAATTTGTCTGTTTATGTATCTACTTGGAAACCCAATTATAACTAAATCTATCGAACAGTATAATATCCTTTCCGTCGTGCGGAATAGAAGTTAAGACTTTGATTGACAGCTTAGAGATGGAATTAAAGTACTAAACATCTGTAAAGCAATATAATGTTTAATGGAATTCTCTATCAATTGCAGGAGATTCATCTTTAAGCACTATATGTCAAATTGATGAATAAAATTAGAAACGTTAAATATCAATAAAGTATGATGGAGTAATTATCTATTAAATTCTTAAAGTCGCATATAGCAGAGGCTACGGCAGTTTGGCAGTTTATGAATGAAATTAGAAATACTCAATATCAGTCAACGATGGAATATTCGCATCCTCTATGGTAGGCTTTCCTTCCTATGAGATTGAAATTGGAGTACCATACCAAATAAAACTAAAATCATAGAATATTTATAATATGTGGATAGAGTACTTCTATAGAATCTTCTTTTGTGATTTAAAAAAAGTTATTCAGCAATAAAGATATTTCTACCATGCCTAAAAGCACTTGTATAGGATTCGATGGGAATGATTGAGTTCAAACAATGTGCTTCTATCAATAAAATGTCATTTAGTAAGAAAAGAGTTTGGGTTTCTAGAAGGTTATTTATTTAGTTAATCCATCTTTAGGGTTAATTGAAAGATGTTCAATGATTTAGTATAATGTACGAAATATCACTGCAGAGTCTAATTGAGCATGTTATGTCGTTCATGATGAGTTATTCATGGATAGGAAAGGCAGGCCTATCTGATCAGCAGGAGATGAACGAAGGAGAATTTATCACGTTTCAATTAGGTCAATATTGACTATTAATTATAAGGCAGTGGAATGCATTATAGAACTTTGTGGCGTAACTCTTTTCATCCTTAGATAATTGGCGTCGTTATTGCATAAGATAGGGCTCATTTTGAATGGGATTGAAACAAATCTATCTATATGCATAAATTTAACGGCTAAGGATTAAGGCAGTTTTATCGAATATCGGAATGATCCTCATTCCTTTTAATAGTACGTATTGATTCCATTAGCATACGTACGTAGATTAAACGGGAAGATTGAACATTTATCTGTCTACTTCACAAGTTATTGAAATGATTAAGGCTGCTTTACAAAATAAGGGAATAATCCTCCTTCCCCGTTAATAGCAAAGATCAATTCTAATAGTACATGGACGTAGACCAAATAGAAAGATTTTCCATTTTTTATTCAAGTATCTCCTAAAAAATAGAATCCTGAATGGATTCAGTTTACATTAAGAGCAATGAATGAAAGATTTCAAAGCATAACTCTGTCAGAAACCTTTTCAGCAATAAAACACTGAATATGTTCAATCAACTACAAGGCAGAAATGAACTAAATATTTTAAGGCATGATTGTGTTCAAGACTTGCTCAAGAATACAATCTTAAAACTATTGGATGAACCTTCCAAGAAATAGAGTACTCATCATGATATTCTGTCAAAGCATGTAATCTATTAGCTTCTTTATTAGGAAGAATATCAAGGCAAAATGAGCGCAATATATTAAGGCATGATCGCGTTCAAGACTTGCTCAGGAATATAATCCTAAACCTGTTGAGTAAACCTTTAAAGAAATAGAGCTCCCATTATGGTGTTCTGTCAAAGTATGTGATTCTGTTAATTTCCTCATTAATTAGCAACGATATCTAAAGCGTTGTCCAAGTTTTGAAACCTAAGCATCCATGTAGCCATTTTAGCTCAAAGTAGTAGCGATATGGAGTACCGTAGCACTAAAAGTCATGGTACACGCTAGAAATTTGCTCAATTTTAATAACTCCAAGTTGAATTAGTAGGAACTCAAAGGGTTATTGGTCACCCGATATCTCGCTCTGTTAGCCTCGCTGATTTCTGCCTGTTTTGGTCATCAATTACAGGTAGAGAGGGATAAGGGAAAGTAGAAAGTAGGGAAGCCATTTGTTGAAAAACTACAAGTAAAATAATATGATTTGATTGCTAGTGTACCCTATTCTCATAATTTATCGCTATCCCTTAGCTCATCAATCATGATGATACATTCAATACAAGGAACATTGTCTATCTATGTAGCCATTTTATAAATTGGCAATTCGTAAAATACAGATATAGTCTTGATGATGACCATGATGGACTAACTTCATTTACAGATTATTCCTATCTCAGCCTCAACTGTGAATAATACACTATACAAGAATCATAATTAGGCTGGGACTTGATCACGTCTAGTGGATCAGAAAGAATATTTAAAAGGATAGTTAAAATGATATGGAAAATTCGGGTCTAAGTATCTAATGAAGGTTAATGGATATATCATGTCTCGGTCTGCTTATATAGCCGATTTCTACCTGTTGTGATCTTTAATCACAACGGATAAGGGAAGTAAACTAGAAATTTGGGGAAGCCATGCTGCTAAAATGCAGGTAAAATAATCTTAATTTGGTTACTACACTAGCATAGCCTATTCTCAAAACTTGTCCCAGGCCGTTAACTCATCAGTCATTGATGATACATGGTATGGAAGGGAAATTTTCAATCTACGCAGCATCTTATAAATTGATAATTAGCTAAATAAGAATCTAGGCCTGATGATGATAATGATAGACTACTTTTACAGGTTATTCCTGGTGGCAATGTCGGCAAAAATGGTGACTAAAATAGGGTCCAAAATTCTTAAAAACTATCTAATTAACTTCAAAAAAATGGAGATCTTACAGTTTTACCGATCGATTTTGATAGCTGTCCATAGATCGAGTTAAAATATTTATAAGGAAAGAATCGAATAGGCATTGAAAGAGGCCTGTTACGGTTATTGCCTTTATTTCTCTACTTGAATAAGATAGCGTCAAGATGGAGATGGAATAGATCACTAGTAAACAATTTTAGTCATCCTTGGCTGGTGAGTGAATTTGTTGACATAAGGAAAAATTAACTTTGATCTTTGTTTTTTCTTACTCGTTTTAGGCTATTTCACTTATACAATCAATATCGCAGAGAACATTTGCTAGTTATTGTCTCTTCGCCTGCAATTACTATCTAAGAATGAAGAATTTATTTCAAATAGCGTTCATAGATGGTAAAGTAGGTATTAAAATACGGACGAAAGGAAAGAAAACCAATGAGTTCATTAAATCCATTTACCTTGGCCATGAAGGAAGGATCGAACTCGTAGCCGTAATGGATTCGTTTGACTTGGTCCATCATTTTATTTTAAAACTACTATGCTAGCGTATCTAATGGATTTACAACTCAAAGAGTTAGGAAGAATACGATCACTGAGGATTTTTGCAGCCGTTTGCTTTCTTTAATGAAGTAAATATGCCAATGCCCTAAGATAAATAAATACTGTAGATTTCGACGATAGCCAACGCATTAAAAGCCCTTGGGCAGACACATGACATGTTACTGAAGAGCTCTTCTCCCTTTAAACTCAAATAAAGCATTTCAAGTCGCGGCAACTCTAATCCTCTTATAATCTATCAAGAGTATGAGGGTTATTGACTACAGTTCATCATCCATTTTGTATCAGGATTGGAAAAGACACAAATAGGATGATTTCTATCGTGATCTTTGGATACCATCATGTAAAATCTTGCACTCGTTTCTTTCTCATCCCTTTATAACCTAATTAAAGCGGTACTGCTAACAAATGTTAGACAATCTATTTTAATAAGGAGCTTATTTAAATAGTATGAATCCACTTTAACAGGATCTGTGCTCGTCAAGTGGAAATAGCGATCGAGACTTTGAACAGGAGAGTTGTGATTATCATGTGGAATAGTGATTGAAATCGAGAACCAGAGAGTTATACTAGCAAAGTGGAAATAGCAATCAAAATCTTCAATTGGAGGGTGGTGCTTGTCAAGTAGAAGTAGTGATTAAAATCTTCAGTAATAGAGTTATACTCATACGTGGAAATAACGATCAAAATCTTCAGCAAAAGAGTTTTACTCGCTATGTGGAAACAGCAATTAAAACTTTAAATAGGAGAGCTGTGCTAGTAAGGCAAAAGTAGCGATTAACTTGAACAGAGAGCTGTGGTAGCAAAGTAAAATTAGCGATCAACTTGAACAGGAGAGCTATGTTGGTAAGGCAAACGTAGCGATCAACTTGAACAGAGAGCTGTGCTAGTAAAGTAAATTAGCGACCAACTGAACAGGAGAGCAATGTTAGTAAATCAAAAATAGTAAAGTCGAAAGGATTAAAAGGTTTTAAAGCGTAAACTCCGATAGAAGATGAACAACTTATTGCGTCTGAAATCTTTCATAACATCTTTTTAAATGCATGAACTGTTTCAAACCAAGATAGATTCTTATTTGGACGAAAAGAACTGCAATATTTTTCTGACTTCCTTCAGGGCAACTTGAATTATTAGTTAGAATGATTGCTAGATACATAGATTGATCTAAGTAGAAATAGCTTCCTATTTCGACAAAGACAACTATTTTCCTTCATTGCTTGAAGGTAACACGAATTATTATAATTATTACCATCCTATTTGACAGATAGGCTCACGTTGGGATAATTGAGCAATAGGAAATGCCCAATGCTGTTTCATGACCAGAATGAAATACTTAGACTGCTATCGATATTATAGATCAATTTATACAGTACATAGGCTAAAGAATCTGTACCATTTCCCTAAAAAGGGTAACAAATTATGAGGATGATTACCAGCTTGTTAGAATGATTAAGGGATAGAAATGGCCAAATGTTGTTCAATTACTTCATAATGACTGATTGACATCTCAAGCATTCTTTCTCCATAATTTTATGGACGTAGGATAATCTAATTGCGGTCTATTTCCCACCTAGATTATTTATTTTGACAATCTTTTTGTAGTTTCTCAGAAAATGCATGAATCATTTTTTATTTCCAACGGCTAGAATGGATGAAAGTTCTATTTGCTTGATGATCGAAAGCAATATTTTGATGTTAATCAAAATTGCCTAGAAGATACGTGATCGTTGTCACGACTTTCTCTGTCCATATTCTATGCATATAGATCGAATTGAACCTTGTAACATGACTAATTTGTTACTAATATGATTTAGGCAGGCCGCTTATAGTATGGTAAATAATCACTTTATATTTCTATATGAGGTAAACAAGCTATTAAAACTGTTATTTTAACGATAGAAATAGTGTTGTCTTATTACTAGCTCATAGCACAATCATCATTTTAAAGGCCATCCTGATGCTATCATATCCCTTATTCCTGAATAGCCAAGCCTTTTAACCATGTAAACACCGTAGCCCTCCATCGGATAGGATTACTACTTGAAAATAGTATAGATTTTTTCTATCAAATAAACTACGGATTCTAGTTTATAAATAAAGAATTAGTAAAATGAGATGTTATTCAGGGACAGGAAATAGAATCAGCAATTATGATGATCTATCCTCAGCATCCTATTTGCTCGTGTTATAGACGTAGAATAATTAAAGATACAAATGATCCCATAATATTGCTTGTGGCAAGGGTACTGCTTATATCTGCTTTGTCAATATATCCTGACTAGTGGATAGGATAGATAGTAATTGTAGAAAAAAAATTATTCATCAGGTTGAAGAGAAGTAAGGAAGACGACGGATTAGCAAGGAAGATGATAGATCATGTTGATTCTCTTCCTCATCGTCTCAACTATAGATAGTATGCGAGTACAATTCAAGTACGTTATTCATGTCTAAGATGGCAACATTAAGAATAAATTTAATCCATGTCCATAGCAAAATTAAAAGCTAAGATAGGTAGCTGCTTACCTTATCGTCTTTATCTATCCAACAAGTCATGAATCAATTTTATAATGGCAAAAAGGAGGAAGAAAAAGTAGTCCAAGTCATGAATCGTTGTTTATATTTATCAACCTGCTTTCAATACGACATGTTGGCCTTTAACAGCTCAATAACACATCAATGATGCTTGTTTAATGGAATTATTAATTGGCCAAATTGAAATCTTCTTATTAAAAACTTGATGTAGGATATAGATAGAGTAAAACAGGAGTAGACTTGTCAGTTAGATGCAATGGAAATGGCTAGAATGTAGATCAATTGATGAGTTAATTGAAGTTGGATGTTATGCTAGTCGACGAAGGTGTGGGATCGATTAGCGCGCATACAGCTAATATGGACGCCTGGATAGACTCAGGAAATGCCTGCAACTGTGAACAAATAATAGATATGAATGTATATAGAAAAAGTATACTTAAAGTAACAATAATGATGGCTAGTATAAAAGAAAAAAATAGACTATGAAGTCGGATATTAATTTTACATTATTTTATTGACAGTAGATTAGATCTTGGCCACTTGTATCAAAGTATGATAATGACGAAAGTGAGAGATGAAAACAAATTGTTTGCTAGTGACGAAGTCGTTGGACTTTTATCCTATTAAAACTATCAAGTTAGATATAAAATACTTGTTCTTTGGGTGCTATTGAACAAGAATCTATAATGTCAAAGGATAATAATAATGGCTTTTGATCATCTGGCAACAATTAATGAATAAAATAGATGAAAAGAAGGGGGTAGGGAAGAGGAGAAAAAAAATAATAAAAAATGGACATTTTCATTACTATCATCATGATGATAACCGTATAGACTTAATGGTACTTGTCTTTATTAATAGACAGAAAGGAGCTTACTGGATCAATGCAACGTCAATAAATTATTATTTTTTCTCCTTTCATTCTAAGTTGATAGATTTTCTTGATATTAACCACATGAATAATATTAATTTATGCTAGCCCGTATTAATCTATCGCTGATGATCTCATTTTCATGACAATCACTTAAATCAATATACAACAATGCAATTGCATTTTTTCTCCAACTAGAATAGCTTGAACTAGCCAACTCTCTCCCTATGATAGTACTATGGGAGGACCATATTGCATGTTCACGATTGTATTCTAATCTTCCTTCACAAGCTGGACACAGTTGTCATAAGATGAAGAATTAGACAATATTTCAACATCATCATAACAATGGCGGATTCTAATCCTATCATCTCTACCTCTTATTATCTACCAATAACAATTTAAATAGACAAATCAATCAAAGAAATAATTGGGGACAGTATACAAGACAAAATCAACATCATCTATTCACAGGAGATTGACTTTAGAATGAGCATAAAGGGCATGGCTGCCTACCATGATTAAAGGTGATAATGGAATCTAAGCTTTATTTTTTTCTACTGTATACAAATTGGATATTTAATGCGCTATCCTTACTCTTGATAGTTAAATCAGCTTTATAATGAACCTACGACCGACATAAAGTAGCACATAACGATGCTAGTTGAATCATCAATCAAGAACATGTTATAATATGAATGTAGTTCTAAGTGATTTTGTTCCATTTTGTCGATAGATGAAGTTGAAATTCACAATGTTAACATCTAATTAAAAAACAATAAAATTTAGCTATTGACAGATAGAATATTGGAATCTAAAACATTTTGCTATTTTTTATGACTGTCTAAATTGAATGTATGTAACGAAACATTTGTTATATCAGTTTATGCTAGGGCCAGGAAATAATAAAAATATTCTAACCTACTGATAGACGCAATATTGTAGTCTAAGTACCTTGTTACTTTTTATGCCTAACTAAGTTAAATGAGCATGTAGCGAAATATTTATTGTTAATATATACGAATACGCGTATACGATATAGTTAATATTACAGTTTTAAGTATCCTGTTACTTTTCGTAGTTATAAAAGTTGAAATGAGTCTGGAGCATCTTGTTACTTTGAATGCCTGTCCAGGTTGAATAAGCAAGTAGCAAAATATATACTAATACTCGTATACATACATTATACGAGTATAGTCAATACTACAGTTTAAGTACTCTGTTACTTTCGTAGTCGTAAAAGTTTAATGAGGAAGCAATAAAAATGTTCTACGCCACTAGCAGATACAATCTAGGAGTCTTAAGTATATCTTGTTACTTTTGATGACTATGTTGAATGAGCAAGTGGCGAAATATTCCTTGTCAGTATATACGAATATATGTATACCCGTATATATATATATATATTATACAATCATTATTACAGTTGAAGCATTCTGTTACTTTTCGTATTTATAGAAGTTTAACGAGGAAGCAATAAAACATTCAAAGCTACTAACAGATACAATATTGGAGTCTAAAGTATTCTGTTACTTTTCAAGACTGTCGAAGTTGAATGGACAAGAAGCAAAATCTTCGTTACCAGAATGCATCAATATATGTGTACCTGTATATATGCATTGTGCAATCATTATTGCGGTTAGCATACTGTTGCTTTACGTAGTTTAGAAGTTTAATGGGGAAGCAATTATAATATTCGCTACCGGTATATGTATATATACAATACGATCGAAAGTATTCTGTTATTTTCCTGGGTCATTTTAGTTTAATGAGGAAGCTCCGCAAATAAAAATTAACAAGATGAATAGATGCTATAGGTGAATTATTAGCTACAAGTATGCATGATATGTGCGTAAAGAAAAGGTATCACGCTATACAGTAATTAAGCGTACATACGTGATAGTCAGCTACTGTAGTTTAATGGTAAAGTAGAGAAATATAGCCGGTGTATATAACCACAGGGTATAACAGAATTGTTTATATGTACGCGTAGAAACAATCTAGGATGGCTATATAAGTAAAACGATGGCGCAACAAAATATTAATTACGGATATACAGAATAGGGTTTAAATAAGAATTCCTTCCTTAACTTAATATGCAACTTAAGTTGTATCAGTTTTATAGCGAATCTGTACGATATAAAGTATTATCAGGAAACGACGATAAAAATCAACTAGTCTAACAGCCAAACCAATTAAATAATATAACAAAATATTAAATCAATATACTAAATATTAAATAGCTCTATTCTAATCCTATACTATTAGTAGACTAAACAAAGAAAAAGCACAACTTTCTCTTCCTATAACAATCTAATAATCGTAATAAAGCGACTAACATCAGATGTAACCGTACAGACTAGGTCTAAATTTTGCACGTATTAAAGCACCTTGGTCATCTATAACCATTAGTAATATCAAGACAGCGACGAGTACTAGCATCAAAATACAGGTATGATATAAAATTAAGTTGTTATCAAACCATTTCGGCTATTTAGTTTAACTCGTACATGTTTGACTAATATGAAACATTTCTGCTTTCTTACTGACAGATGATAACTTAAATAAATACACCTACATACAGACGAGCGACTAAAAGGCAATGCTACCTATCATATTAAAAGATAGTAATTCAATGTAAATGTATGAGTAATCCTCTCAGTAATATTGTATCAAAACAACGTTTCAGTATCTTGACGCTAGGATTATTAGTCCCATGATTAACTAATGCGATAGAGAATTATCTCACAGCAACTTAATCTAGGAATGTAGAAGGGTTTGAATTCTATTATCAACTTAAATTGCTGTCAGAACTGTATAGTTTACTTAAAGATATGAGATACTTATCTTACTTAGGACATATGCGGCGGCATTTTATCTAGGATATTATACTCCATACGATAAAAAATACCGCATATTATTCATTTATGAGCATCATTTTATCAACTTAATAGTAAATGTACCAGATAGCTTATCTATCAATTGCCGAAAGACGACACTAATTAATTAGAAGAATTCAGTTTATATTGCCTAGTATATGAAATAATTATAACGAAAAACCTTTCCGTCTTCTTTGTTACCTAGTACTGCTGGATACATTTAGTCAGCGTCTTGTTCTTGCGCCATATGATGAATAAGTAGACGTTAGACGTCATAATGTTTTTGGTTTTGATGTTGTCTTTTTTATTTTTACCAATGACTGAAGCGTACAACCAGTCAGTAGCTTACACTCGTGCTGTGTTTTAGTAAAATAAAGACATAAACAACATGTTATTCTGAGCTACAATCATATAACCCTTGTCTTATTTTAAATATCGGCTATAAGAGTAATGAATGACATCATTATATATGCATTTAATTTAGAATAGAGAATAGAACAGGTTGGCGGTCTAATATATGCAATACAATATGCATCAGCTTGATTCACCAATCTAAGAAATAAAGCGAAGCCTATTGTAATATGCCACGTCAATTAAAAGAAGGGATGGTTTATGCTAACCTTTAAATCTTGGATTAGAAATAACCTGACTCTAAAAATCGTCATGTGGATCCGCATGATAATTGTACTGTACGTTTTTATAGTGGAGCAGTAACAAAACTAAGATGCCAAGTAGAAAATATTTTCAGAACCTTATGTAATTTAATATTAAATATTTAAAAATCAACATAATCTGTTTTTATTTTCTATTAAATTAATTCTTACTGTATGTTATTTCTATTAAAATAACCGTATTAATGTTAGAAACTGGTAATTAAATATTTAACATAATTCAAATTGAGTAAATTTAATTCCTATTTCACACTGTCTACCAATTTGCAAGGAATTCCATATCTGTGCCAATAAAATAATATTATGCTCAGCTTACTTATCCAATTTCAATGTAAACCTATTATATGAAACAGCAACAATTCAGGGGTAATGATAGATTGACTAGGACTGTAGTCAGCGAAATTTTTTTTCGGATTCTACCAGTATACTATAATTATTTCTTATTGACTTTTATACAAGCTGAATAGGAAATGATTTTTGGTCATAAGCTACAGTCGTAAGTATTTCTATTCCAATACTTAAAAGAGTATTTATATATTTGATAATTAATGATCAGAATGTATTCATGTTGCATTTTCTTAAAATTACCCATAATTGTGAAAAATTATTTGAACTAGCAATGTAAGAACATAAGTATATGTACGAAAATTCTGGTAAATGCATAGCTACTTTTAGCAGTCTTTGGACTCACTAACTTTTATTGTGCGTAATCAATTTATGAAATTAAGATTTAATTTACGTAATAATTCTAAAAATGATATCTTTAGTGAGGTTAATATATTTTTGAGTGATAATTTTTATTATACGTACTATGTATCGATAATTAGACTAAAATTAACGCATGTTATAAATCGGATAGAATCGAGTTATATACGGCAATTTACAATACTACTGAGCTGTACATTCAGATCATGCATAAATGGGGATAGAATACGGTAGTTTAATTGATAATTCATATAATAAGTTAATTAAAATTGTAAATAGGCCGTACATCCATACATTGAAGGTACATATCGTTGTGCAAACAACAATGATATAGAGGCTTAATTGCAATAACCGATTGATGTGTATTCCGACTTCTGTAAAATTTTAAATTTATGAACTGTATATTGAAACGATTTAATGAATTTAGATTGCGATTTGATTTAGGTTCATTAGTTATAAACGAGTATCTTAAGCTCGTGTATAAATACGCGTATATATGGCGCTGTTGTCAGAAAAAAATCTACAATTATTAGGCAGCAAATGGTCAAAAACGTGAGGCTCGATAAATAGGCTATCTGTGCGTATTGGTTCTGGGAGATCTTAATTGTCTTTTCCTTAAAGAAATAAACCATAGAGAAATAATCTTTGTTCTTGCTTGATTCTTATTCTGTGGTAGTAAAATCAAGAGATATTTTTAAGCAAATCATTAATGGCAATAAAATCGTTTAGGATTACCTTTTTAAATTTAAAAAAAATTTATTTAGGTAATAATTATAATAGGTGCTCTACTATCCTGACCGTAAAGTCCTATAATGCTAATTGATAAAATTTATTAGTGAAACGTAGCGATTAAGCGATACACAATATCAATAATTCCAGCAGAACTTTTTATTGAATTTAGTGAATACAGCAACAGTGAATTAAGACAGTTTTAAATAATTACATTTTGTGATAATGTAAACTTTAAATTAATACTTAAATAAAGAAACTTGAAAGGCAAATACCCGTTAATACTTAATACTAAATTAAATGTTGTAGAATATAGAACTGGAATACCAACTATTATTTCGATAGAACACTGCAGCTTTATTAGAATAATGTCGCAAGATGTAATAGCGTTGTTAAATACTTACTGATAAGGTACTGTACGACAGAAAAATGGCGTATGTTGTAATCAAATTGTTGATATTACGTAAGCTTAAATAGTATTAATTGTTATTATATATTTATATACGTATTAAAATTCGATAGTGCAGACTAGCTATTTTCCTAATTATTGACAAACTCTCGCCATTTCATCGAGTGTTTACAACATATTAAGAAAATTAACGAAAGCTAGAATATATGAATTAAATTAGTGAAATACCATTCAATAGAATAAGAATGACAGTTCAGTATAGATTGAAAGTTGTTAGCATTACCATCATTATATAAGAATCTCAAATGCTATAAAGGAAAATTTAATAGTCATAATGACGAACAAAATCTTTCAACTTATTCCAATGCGAAGCAATATAAGATTATAGTATCGTGATAGTGGAGAAGTGATCATGGACTTATATTGAAGATATTGATTGGTACTAGATTTAAAATTGTCTAATTTTGACTTGATATATTTAATTCTTCTAATAAATTTCCAATGCAAATATGCTTATTATTTTCTGGTTGCAGCGAATTATCAATTGCTGATAAAATAATTTTATCGTCATAGTTTAATTTATGACTGACATTGTACTTGTTTATTAAATGCATAGCTTCGGTCTTACTAATTATACCTAGAAAACAAATCCAAAACATGTTCATTAATCTTACTAAAATAGCGGTGAGTATGAGATAGTATTAATAAGTCTTTTGTAACTATGCAGCTATTGTAATTATCACAAAGATATAACGGTTAACTTATTTTACCTTTATTATTAATATCGGCAGCATCGAGTGCTATAGCTAGTTCCATATATCGATCAATCCAGGGGACGTCTTCGATGCATTCTATTTTATTTAAATCTACACGCTGATTTAACGGTTGCTTGTTCTCTAACTGTTCTTGACGATTTCTTAACATCTGGCACATTTATTACGTTCCAAAGTGAAGAATGAAAATTTGGTATTCGTGAACAAAGATATTTTTAATACGAATATAATCGAATTATTGTCTGCTGTACTTGTTATTCATAATTCTATTAATTTTATAATAGATACAACGGTGTTATTATGTAGTATAATTCTCTATGTATATAAAATGGAGAAAATATCGTCATGTAAATAATGTATGTAAATAAACATTAGCGAATTGATTTCATTCTATTCTTGATTATAAAAAGGAATAATTAGTTATTGCGTCGAAATAATCTTTCCGCTAGCTAAACTGTTCTTTAACTCATTTTGATTTCTATAATTGAACAATCGTAATCAAGACATGCTAGTACTTTATTACTGATATAAACAGATATAAATAGAGCAGACCCTGAACTTAAACTTTTATCCAATAGAAACTGACCTCAATATAATATTAATATCAATAGAAAAAAATAATAGATTATATAGATGTTGACTATTTTTTGAGCTAGAGCAGCATATGTGAAATAATATTTATTTGTGATGGAGAATATTCTAAAGAATTGGTTCGTCACCAACAAATTATAACTGGGGCATTAATACTACAATTATCAAAAGGTTTTAACGGATTAATTGTAAGCATAAACAAGTAAATTTTAGATTAAGTTACGCATTAGAAATGCATGATTAGTGGTAAAAACTTTTTGAGCATGGCAAGTGCAAAGAAAGGAAAGCTTGTAGGAGTGGCATAGCTCAGAGATTTCTTAGATTATAAGCGAATATAACTTTTCCATTCAATTGTGTATAATTCAAAATTACGTATTCAGAGTCTATACACAGTATTTTAGACGTTTAATGGTAAAGCAAAATAACCGTGTTGAGTGCAGTATACCTTCACTTCTTTTCTTCAATATAATTACATACGATAGTAAAGTTGTTACATCTTACAAATTCCTTATGAAAATAGATGATCTCAACTGATGTTCTCTTAGTTTATTATCTCGTTAGTACGTCTTTATTTTCTTGTTATATGTGTATAAAGCTACATATAAAGTATACTTTATTATATCTTGTAATTTTCTTATTACATGCATGGTCTTCAGACAGGAATTATGTAACGTTATTGTCAGAATATCACTACAGGTGTATATAGATGAACTCAATTTGCTCTTGGGTTTATTTTAAATTAAATATTTATGAAATAGTGCTAATAAAATAGGATCGTTTGTAAACTACTCAGGCTGCCAAAGTTACCAATAACAGCGGCTGCATGAAGCCTACCATACTTATTTCCAATGTTAACTAAAGTATAGCGTTATCCATAAACGATTGTATGCGTAATAAATTGAATAATAGATGATAATTTAATCTTATTATTAGGTTTTGAGATAATACGACTTATATCTACATTCATTTATGCAGTCAAAATGAAAATGTTATTCTACTGTATTTATACTCATGAAATTGACAATGCTATTAATATGATTATTAATGTCTACCAGATTTTTAAATCTAATTTTTATCATGAAAACAATCTAGATTTATAATTCATTAACTTCCTCAAATTCCAGGAAGTATCAAAACGTAAATACGCTGGATATAACATGTCATTTTAATATTTTTGTCTTAATTGTTTAGCTGAGTAAAATACATCTATCGGCTCTGTTTTGAGTAGATTATCCGTAATTGTTTGAAAGTAAAAATAGCATAAAATACCGGAATAAACATAATAATGAAAGCTTATATCCGGTATATCTTATTATTACTATATGAAAGAAATATTCCTTAAATCACCTAAAAATAGACTGCAGTCTTTAGTTTTTTATTCCGTTCTGTGAATCTCCTTAGCATTATAAGAAGATTACTATTGAAAATGATTTTACAGTAAGGCGATTACTGTAAATACTTATTATAGGATATATTTGCTAATGTTCAGCGTTTCCTATATTTAGAAATCATAATGAAATTGTGTAGCTATACAATCCAATGTTTTAGTTAATACGTTTGAAATGTTAAGAAGGAAAGGCGAAAAGTTTGTGTTTGAATATCAGTATGCAGAAACATCTGTTGAAATATTTTGATATGATAGAAACGTTAACCACCGTACAATAATCTCTAGAAGATGCTTTGATGCTACATCGACTGATTTTATTTCACATAACAATACAGCTTTTAACGTAATGACCAGCACGACTTAAAATGCAGAAAACAGAGTGGAATGAAAGGTTAAAAATTGATATCTTTTAGCTTCGTATGGAGGAGATGGTAAAAAAACGATTGAAGTTATTGAAATTATCGTCATCATACTTGTAATATTTATAGTATTTAATTTTAATGGCGGTAGGGTACGATGATTGAAAGTGATAACGCGGGAAAAGTATATGATATAGTTTATTAATACTTTTATAAAGATACGAATGAACGATCAGCAACATCTTAGCAATTCATATTTCTAAATCTAGTCGATGTTTGAAAAGATGACTAAAACTATAAGCAGGACAACCAGTGCTCTTATTTCTATCTCTATAATTTTGTCGAATTGAATAAATAATAGATGATAGCCCTTCAATGCTGCTGTCTCTATCAGTTTCATAACAGTATTAACTAATTTTTCTCATTAAACTTTATAGTATTTGCTTAATATTTGCCTGTTAGATCCTATTGATAGAGGATTCCCTGGTGACTCAAATTATAAAATTTATGAACCATAATTCTATTTCTTTGTTGATAGTAATAAAGTGGTGTCGTAAGGATGTATTAATAATTGCTATAACAATAAATACAGAAATCTATTTCTTGATCTCATATGCTAATACGAAATCACATTTTTGCAGTAATCATTGGGTTAAAAATGTATGAGTAAATAATCTAGAATGAATGTAAGGTAATTTATCGAGAAATACCTCTTGTTCTTTGCTGATACTATCTAACTTGACCAGCACATCTTTCTGCCATCGAATTTGATCATTTTTAACGTAATCTGGCATATCTTGGTTAGATGAGGATGAAAATTTGTTTTCCAACATTGGTTTTCCTATACCTTGACTTGCTAAGGACTTAATATTTGTAATGTCTTTGACACGATTTGGTGAGTCAAGAAGGGGAAAAGGCTGAGCTCGTTCAAGAAAAAGAAGAAATGCGGAGGAACTAACGATAGAAATGAAGTTAATATCAGACATAAATTTTAACTGCAACGTAAAAAAATATTCCGTCTAGGCCATTTTACTACCATTTGAAGTTAATCACTGCCACATTAAATAAGTCTTAATAATAACTCTTTATATATGAACACTTTTCAAATATAGAGATTAATGTTTGCAAGCTGAAATGCTATTCCAATTGCAGATTATTCTGACTGTTTCAAAATTAAATAATCTATATTATATTTGATAGATTCTGATGCTGGATTTGTAAGACAATTTCATAGCATTCTAAGTTTTAATGTAGCAATGTATCAATGGCAATATTATCAATAAACACTAGAGTTCTCACTTAAATCCTTGATCTTCATTTTGACATCGCTCTATCAAAGCATTCAATATAGAATCAGATAGGGGCAAATGATGACGATTACAGATCTCTTTCACCTGCAGCAGCATACTCATAAAAATTAGATTACGAATGTACAATCTGAAGCATTTTGTTTTATACATAATGTATGCACATGTAGGTATATATATAGTATATATAATGTGTATCGCATATATATATATCCATGTATAAGATATATGCTTTATAGCTATATATTGTTCGTCATAAATTTAAATATACTGTATAATGTAACACTTTGTTCTCTCTTGAACTAGTTTAATAATTTTAAGTATGACTGTTACAGTGTTAAATACTGTATTACAGTAGAAATAACTATGTTAGGATAATTCTGTTAGACTATCCTTATTTAGTTAACCTCTAATTCGGATATACTGTATTTTAATATAGCACTGACTTTTTATGACAGTGACACTTATACACATACTGAAATTAATAGTTATAATAGGGAATGCAAATCATCTGCTTACAGTTCCAATCATTGTGATTGTAATTTACTTATGGTAGACTGTAAATTATCATGGAAATGTTCCGTGATAGGACATATCGTAATCTGACTATTCTGTATTAGTCATTATATGTCTATGTTCGTAAATTCTGTTGTCTGCATTAAGGGAGCAGTAGCTAAAATTAATATCTAATTCAGTAAATGATTCTAATGTTAATTGTATTAACTATGACTCATGAACTATTGAGGAATAGTATATAAATGCAGTATATCGTGAAATAAAGAAGAATTTCTCCAACTTAGTGTTTAACGTAAAATACGAGGCGTTTAAGTCTTTGTGTAGTCTGCTAGTAGAGCAAAAGTGTTTGTGATAGTGCAGATATCGTTCCTTGATACGTGGTTCAAGGAATTGACTTATTGATCGTATATTGCGTTATCTTGTTGCAAAGCTGTTTTGTGACAATGACTAATAAACTGCAATTTTTAAATAATTGTAGATACTATGTCTACTTTGATAAGAGTACCAGTCTATAAAGTTAAGAAATTATTTCCAAAAATACGAAAAAGAAAACTAATCGATTCCTCATGTTGAGATTACTAAATAAAGTCTATCATGGGATAACTAAACTACTTGAAATAATCTGTAACAGATCGAGATCTTACTTAAAATATTTCTTTCTTTGTAGGCCATTTTATGAGTAGGTTTTAGACCCTTACATTATATCAACTACAATCTGCAATTTTCTTATTAGGTTAAACCAATTATTCTACGCCCATAGTTCTTTACTACATACTACGTCATACTGTTAGATCAAATTTATTACTTACTGTGCTAAAATATAGACTATCTGGATAATCTATAACATAGATGTTTTAAGATAAAGTTGCCTACCATGTATTCTGATGTTATCTGAACTATTAGAGAATAAATTTCGTGCTTAATGTATCTCCTTATGAACATTATGAGAAAGTCTATAATTAAATTTAGATATAGAAATACTTTGATTTTTAGGTATTTATAAAATTACCAATTTATAACCTGTAAAGTACCGTAACTTGAATAGATTAAGAATATATACCAAGATATCATATTTTGACCTATAGAAACACGCAAATACTCAACCTACCACATTCTAAACCATAACAATTACGCTATAAGTTAGAGCAACATGTTTTCATAGGGTTAATATTGTATTCTTAATTATAAATTTACCATATTGATGGAAATGTTGCTGTTGTTAATTTCTTGGAAGGCTTGTATCAACCCCTTTAATTCAATTTGAGTTTTGGATGATAGAAACTCTTTCTGTAAGGATTGAATTAATTTTGCATCTTGTCGATCATGGAATAACGAAAAAGTTTTACTTTCTTGGTTAGATAATGCTTGATCCTCGTGGTGTTTTTTCCCGATCGATGGTGATGGATGAGAAGTTAAACGTGTATTTTGGAAATCGCCTTCTTGTGCAGCATTCATAAATTTTAATATTTCTGCGTAATAGGCATATTTAGGATTTTGAGGATCTTGAAAGTACGTAAATAACTGATTTAATTCATCATCCTTAATTGGGATCTGATAGAGTCGACATATTTCCATCAGTTCGTCACGACTTATGCAATTTGTTGATCCTTTATCCATCATCGCTATTGTATTATAGATATACTTATATTTACTACGATCGAAATTTTGTAATTGTTGGTGAAATTTTTTGCCTAACTGATCATCTGAGATGGCAATAGGTGGTAAAATATTGCGAATTGCTTTCTCATTTTGCATTAAATTTGGCATCCCTTGATCTAGTAATGGGCTTTGATTGGTTAAATTGGGACTATCTCGATTTTTACCGAAGACTCGATGATCAGTACTGGCTCGAGTATGCCCGTGTCGGCCACTTTTCTCTTCTTCATTGTTATTAGCTATCGACAAATTTAGTGGTAAACTACGCGATAGTTTTAATTCGTTTAAAGTTCGATCATTGAACAACAATTTAGAATCGTTACTTTTATCTAAAGTAGGACTTGTTAATTTATCTAATGTATCTAATGTCGACTTTTTCAATGTTGGGCTGCCTTGGTTAAAATAATCTTTTGTCCCATCATCGCAATAAGCTGTAGCTTTTGAGGTAATTCCAGTAGCAAGATCGCTTGATAAAGTTTGCTGTGGGCTGACTTTTGTATTTTGGCTCTGATTTTGATCTTTTATTTCATTTAAAATGGCTTGCTGTCTTTTAGTTGGAGGGGAAAGGAAATGCTCTGATCCTGCCGGGCTTAAATTAATACCAGTTCTGG
Organism: Trichoplax adhaerens; assembly: GCF_000150275.1. Classification (NCBI taxonomy): domain Eukaryota; kingdom Metazoa; phylum Placozoa; class Uniplacotomia; order Trichoplacea; family Trichoplacidae; genus Trichoplax; species Trichoplax adhaerens. The sequence goes on along the minus strand of NW_002060952.1, from coordinate 2,377,589 downwards.
CTAGATTCTTTTGATAAGTATTGCTGTTATCCTGCTTTAAATTTTTCTTCAGAAGTGGTGGTGATGATAATGCAGTCAAATCAGCTTTTTGATTTGCTTTATTAATAGAATCATAATCGATAAAATCCACCTGTTTACTACCAATGATTTTAGTTTGTATCGGTGGTGTATGGTCGGTCCCAAAAGGAGCAGTTTGACTTGCTTTCATGGTTAATATAGGTCCGATAAATTTCTTTGGTTATCTATGGTCTGATGAGAAGACAGATAGGAAATACTTAAATATTTGTCGATATATATGTATGTACACTAGTAATAGAGATAGTTGACAGTCATTAAGAACAGATAAGCAGAACGTTAAAAGATAAGCTAGCAGATTTAGTATATCGCGTAAAGTATCATTTTTTGCTTATTTAATCCTAGTCCTGATCAGGATTGTGACGTTTATTTCATATGAGAATTAACCAAGATGCTGAAGGTATTATGAATATAATTTTCTATAGGTCAATAATAGGTTTTATGCCGTTAGCTCTTGTCGTCATGTTTGCTCAGTAAATTTTGATAAGCTATAATACGAGTGGAACGATCCAAAATTATGAACATGCAAGTAAGTTTGCTTCTAAGGTTTCAACATGTAGTTTTAAAAACTAATCTCGAAAAGAATATAACTCAAGGATCGTCTAATATAATCTTGTAGCCTGCTCTACAGTTTAAGTACAGAAGTATGTGATAGATAGATTACAAGTTTATTCAAGTTTAATAATAGACTGTGCCCTATCCAACTAGATATCAGAGGATATACTAGAAAAAATAACCCAAATCAGTTGCGAATTTATAGCCTGTTTAGCTACAAACATGGAGTGCTATATTGAAGACTCCATAAATGGAGAATGCAGTCTAAACTGGATGAATATCCTCTATAGGGATGAATCCATAGCAGGAGATAATAAATGATTCAGTATTTAATGATCAGTCAGCATATTAGCCGTAGAGTTAAGTAAAAATTACAAGAATATCGAAATATGTAAATTTTTATCACAACTAGATCTATAATAGAAAAAAGCTCATAGTAGTCATAAAATGCAGCTATCAACTGTTAAATTAGATGTAAAATATCAAAAATCAGAACCAAATATTTTATAAGAAGACCACGATCATGAATACAGCGAAAATAACTGAAGAGCAGGCTATTATTTTTTCACTTTATATACCAACCCGTAAGTAAAAATCAATCAGAGATGGGAGAAAGTGAAGCACCTTGACGATAGAATTAACGATAATGTAAATAAAAGCAAAGCTTATGAGTGAATCTGTATAGGAAAATCTAAAATGCAATTTTCAATGGCCACGTTGAATTATTTTATAGGTTTAAGACTTTTCCAGGTTTAGATATTAGGATTTAATCGTGGCGGAAGGGATTATCAACCATTTGTTTATAATATGTGCTATGGGTGATCTTCTTTACTTAGGGTTTATAAGTTATTACTATAATGATATTAGAATAATAAGGAAGTCGATCTGCAATGGTTGCCATTCAAAACAGTCATAGAAAACATCCGATCTATTATCAGCTTTTCATTGATTAATGTATAGGTATGATAGGGTTATTAATAGGATAGGTCTTTATTTAAATTATCATTCATGATCATAGGAAATTCTCGACGTACTGTAGCACACTTATAGATGAATTCTACTAAATACAAACAATAACTCAAATTCTATCAAAGATCTGACGTGTTAACGTGAGTAAACATTCTTGAATTTCAGTTCAATAACAGCTGCTGATATTCTATTTATAAGTTCAAATTATCACTTTCAATAATCAAAATTTATTTGCAAATGTTGACAGATTAGATTGGATACTGTGATTTATGGATCAAGAAATTAGAGAGAATTAATCGTTCAATAACACGAACAAATCAATCCTTAGCTAAAGTATCAAGGGTTGTGTTATGAAAAGTTTTCGGGATCTTTTAATAAATATTAAATGATATTGCCAGTGGAACTAAAATTGCTAAATTAGTCATTATAATAAATTACTAGAATGATCTTCTACTTGAGTATCGTACTATAGCGGGTTTACCGTAAAAAGAGAGTTTAGAAGAATGAAATTTGCATATGTTGGATTATATTGTAAAGAATTAAGATATGGACGATGATTGTAGATGTTATATTGTTAATTTTTTCATCTTTTTGTTATAAATATGCAGATATTTACTGTGACGATCTAAGTTCAATTAGTATCGCAAATTTAATGCATTGGATTCCAATGAGTAAGAATAGATATTTTTTTTAAATCTGTGATCCAGTAATATAATGTTCTTAAATCTTTCCCTCCTAATTTCATTAGTTTTGATAATATCGTTCTGCAATCATTCAGTATTGGATGCTCTTCACGATCAAATGTATTACAGGCTCAAAAATAGCTTAATAGATTGTAGGAAGTGGTTAAGTGGTCTATAAAATTGTATAATTGACACTGTATGTGCAGGATTATAGAATAATTAGAATCCTAGGAATGAGTTTTTCATTTCCGTACTAAGTAAGTATAGTAAAAATTGAAGCATTGGTTAGAAATATTTTATTAAGGTGATTCAATACCAAAGACGAAGCGAGTAATTTGAAACAAGATTAATTAGAAATTGTAGATTTAAATAGAGTTGAATTATAATGCATATAAGCAGGAGATCTTATCTCCTTGAGTTACTTTATTTTGTTCTTGGTTAAAGAAGTAATTTATATACTAAAGTGAACATTATAAGTTATCAAATTTCGATTATCTCTGATTTTGAGACATCTTACCATACCAGGGTAGTTAACTATATATTGATTTGAAGCTGCGTGCCAATAATTTGAAAGAAAATAAAATGTAATTTAATATACATTAGAAACAACTGATATCCATGGAGAAATTATATGCCAATATCAAGGTTATCAATCCCTTCTCGTAAGAATTTTATTGTTGTTAAGGATTAACAATTGGATGATTATGGGTAAATTAATTAAATATTTGTTTCTTATGTAGCATTAGATGAAACGCTGAATCATGAGTAAGAAAATGATTTAGAAATTCAATGGAAAGCTGTGAAACTCAATAGTATAGTTGAATAATCGTTTTGAGGTGAATAAGTCATAAGTAATCTGCTTTCATCTTCGTGAATGGCTTACTGTAGGTATAGGCCTTATTTATAGCGAAATATCAACTGGAATTATCGATTCTAATCTCAGTTTAACTTGCAAAAATTTGTCACATGAATTTTAATGCAACAGATGAATACTTTCATAGAGTAAGTTAATCTATATAGAGCCAAGTAATATCGGTTTGTACCTTTTGATTAAATTACTACTCATAACGAGTACCGTAATTAGTTTAAATTGCATCTATTTACTAGTATAACTGGATATAGTTCTGGTAAGTTTAGTAGTTGGTGTCCGTAAAAGATCATTAAAAGAATGATTTTGAATAAGATTATAAAGAGAATACTTTCGATAAGATACGTATTGCAGAATATCAAAGAAAATGAAGGATAGCTAAGATTTTTAAGTATTATCGATCAAAGCCTATCAGGTTTGACTAGTAGGTTTTTGAAGGGCAATTAATTTCAAAACTGTCCTAGCTAGATGTTAGAATGCTTATAAGGCTAAATCGTGATAGTTTATACTCAGAGTTATAATGTAACCCTAATACTCTATTCTGTAGATGACTCTTGAAGAGTAATTAATAATCTATACATAGTTAGAACTCAATCTAGTAATTTGTAGAGCGAGTGATATTTCAAATGGTAAATCACGATGATCCTCAACTACAGAATATCTTGTATAATGTAGCAAAGAGGAATCGAGTTATAGTTCTAGATGCGGTAGTAAGGATACGATATTGTTCGCCTTCTTAAGGAAGATTACCCATCTCACTATTTCTTTGCATAACGAATTGTTTAAGGAATTGTATATTACGAAAGATACGAGAGGGTAAAATATTGAAGAGTTTTAAAAAAATCTACTCTATTAGGTTGACTCTTGTAAGTATGGGCAATATAACAAGTAGGAAAACTGTTATTGTTGGATTGATTGAGTTAGTTATTTATTTTGAATGATGCAATGAAACTTAAGTTCTAGCAAAAGCATGTGGAATAATGATACAAGAGTTCTATATCTTACCTTAATATACGATTATAAATTTGATTTTCTTACTTTAATCTTGATTATAATCCGATACTTTGAGAAATTCGGAAAGGAGTTTACCCTTAATCTATAAGCTTTACCATTGAGTCTTTAAATAATTTTCGAAGACCAACTGGGCAGAGAATGGTGACTATTTTCACTTATGTTAGTCAGTCTCGACTGAATATATTAGAAAATATTGAGAGTAAAAGATTGCTAGTGTAAACTTAGCCAAAAAGTTCGGTATAATCATTCCTTTACATTCACATCAAAATAATATTTCCTTCCAGCTGGTCACCATATCGCAATACTATTGAAATAAAGACGACCTAATGTACGAAAAAATCAATTCAAGCATATCAGATTGCGCCATCGTAGCTCTAAAGATAATTTATATGAATTTCAAGGCATTTAAGAATTAGAATCCCACTAAAGTGGACTAATTTTATGTTAGTCAATGAGAATAAACAAGATATTGATTGGTTTAAATCCATGACAGCAGATTGAAATATTGATAGGTACTGGTATCAAAACGTCGTTCAATTATTTATTGTCTAAGGATGATTGACGAAGAGTTGAATTCAGCTTTAGAGAAAACAGAGAAAGTTCTTTACTGATGTAAGACAGTGTAATATTGTATTCTAAGTTGATGATATATTTAGTAATGTCTACCGTAGGTGTTGTGTTCAACATGTGATAGATGTTCTCGTTAGAGGCTTAAGTATTCAATATAGCTAGCTTAGTAACTGGAATCCTTCTTAAGAGGATCGATACAGTGCTCACACTAGAGCTTCACAGGAAAGGTGTAAACTATCCTATATTTGAGATGCTAATACTGAAGTGTGTAGTAAGTAAGGTGCTAAGACTGTAAATGCGGAAAAGTATATAAGCGAGTAGTTTAGTATAGTAAGAGAGTTCTTTCTCATTAGAGGTCCTCCGCTAATCGATTACGTTGTATCTTCGTAAACAAGGTTTTATTCAATAAATCTTAATTTTCTAAAGTTTGGAAGATTCTTGATCTATCAACCTCACAACTGGTGTCGATGTTGTCTTTCTGTTTTATGTTAGGAATAATTTTAATTAATTAGTTTTGCTTTAATATAGAGTCTAGAAATCGATTAAAATTGGCTAAAGGGGAAAGTCAAAGTCTTTATAGTAATACTATAGTTGAAATTCTATATTCTATTCCAGTGATACGGATTAAAGTTGGAGGAGATATCATGACAGGACATTATCAATCGATTCCAGTTTACTATATAGAGTAAAAGTTAATCAAAATTGACGAAAGAGGAAAGTCTGAACATTTTCAGTTACGTTATCGTTGAAAATTTTATACTGTGTTTAAGTGTGAATTATGATTAGGGCATCACGACTGGATATTATCTATATCAATCAATCAATTAATCAACTATTTTCGCTTTAATATAGGTACAATGTAAAAGTTAATGAAGACTGATGAAAGATGAAAATCAGCCCTTTAGTAATATTGTCATTGGAAACTCGACATTGTGCTTAGCATGGATTAAAGTAATGGCAATCATTTTCAGTAGTACTGTCGTTAAGAATTCAGTGTTGTATGCCAGTAGGGGCTATATTAATTGTAGTCTTTTTCAGCAATAATGACGTTCAAAATTTCATGTTGTGCATCAACATGATATAAAGTAAGGGCAATCATGGGCAGAATACCTAAATGCAATTTCAATTTGCTAATATTGCTATTAAGAATTTCATGCTATACTGGTACTTTAGCATAGACTAAAGTAGTGGCAGCCATGACAAAGATGCTAAAATATCAATTAAAATTTCAGTTTCCTATTTCCATTAAAGTCCGAGATTTCATGTAATATCGTAAAGAACTTTAAACTGTACTGTAATATGGACCATAAAATAATGGACAGGAAAAATGGAGAGAAACAGATCCTTCAATTTGCTAACTCATTAAAAGCAATACCTTAAATACGATCATTTACTAGAGATTCAAGGCAAATCGCACAATACAGTATATCAATAAGTAACTTAGACAGAGAAAATATTAAAGGAACTTCTCTATTATAAGGGTATTAGTTCAATAATTATTTTATATTAGTCTTATAACGACTGCTAAATATTGCAAGATAGATTGGTTAATGGAATAAAGATATACTGAAGGAAGCCTACTAAGTTGAAAAAATTGAGTAAATTGATCTTTTAGGATGCCAATAGTCAGTAAATTGGTTGTAGTGGCTCCCTATTGCTTTAAGTTGTTTATATATTAGAAAAGATATCATTTATTTGGCTGATTAAACCTATAGTAACATAATTTTGATATTGCATGAAGAAATTCTCCGTTTTATCATTACTATGGCTATCTTGATGTTCATTTCCACGCCTAACCCTTCTTACATAGATTTAATACGGTAAAAGCTCAATTTTCGATAAAATCAGTTATTGATACAATTATTCAATTAGAAAAGTAAATATTTTCGGGAAGCCACTCAAGCTTGAAGAATAGTTCCTCCATTTAATAGTAACAGCCTGAATAGCTACAGGATGAAAGCTATTCTATAGCTGCTGTTGAAGTAATTATTACCATTTTAGCGTTAATAGTGCAGAAAATTAAGGGATAGTTTTCATTATTAAGGATCAAAACTATCTGATAGAATTGAATGCAACTGTGAAAGATGAATGTCTAATCACGCAATAGAGGTAAATTTTAGCCATTGGTATCCAGTAGAAATATATAAATGATTTTTTAGAATGCCATATGGCAAAGGGCTGCTAATTCTTCAAGCAGGGTTTAAAGGTTATTTTCCGTTGCCAAGAAATCGTAGCCAAAGGCTAGGAAGAAGATTAGCAAGCTAGAGTCATAAAATTTACGAATGGCTCTCCATTGAAGTCAATTTTATCATGTTTTAACTCTTTTAATAACCAGTAGGCTGCAAAAACGTCGACAGTTGTTATAAATCAATCGAGAAATGCTGGGGAAATAATTATATAAATTCTATTATAGAATCGACCGGTTATGGCTTTCATTGGAAAGAGATTTTTTCAGCATACAGATTATTCGAATAGGGTGCTGGATATTATGGATAGTTACTAAGACTAAGTGATAACGGTTAGAAAGAATACAGTACAACTTTGGTTGTAAAATTGAATGATATAAATTACCATTAGACAAGATTGAAAGTGTTTCAACGCTCTAAATTAGTAGTTATTTGATCAAAATGATGACCAATACTGTAGTATCGAGCAGTCATGGCTTTAATTTATTAAACAAGGCTTTAAATATTTTGACATTTAAGGAAAGTGTTGAATTTTTATGATTATTTACAAACTGAAGATTTCAAAAACTTGCGAAAGAGTTGTAAAATTAAGTGATGAAGCTTAGCAATATTGCTAAAATTCAAGTTAAATTATAATTAACTATGGGCTATTTCTCATCGTTACTGAAAATATCCAAAAATGAGTATCCAAATAGCAAAAATAATTACTGCACACTGTACAGTGTGCAGTAATTGATACCATTTCAATTTTGAACTCTTTAGCAATTGATCAACTTTCTCAATTGCCTAGGAGAATATTTCTCACCTTGACTGAAAAATATCTATCAATGAGCGCTCAAATTGAAAAAAATAATACTATCTAGGGTTTACTTAACTGTCTTAATTAACTGCGGATAATTTCTCATCTTTACTGTAAATATCCCAAACACTGAGTACTCAAATTGCAAAAGCAACTACTGTTCATTATACAATCAATGTCACAATTTCAAGTTTAAACTCTTTAGCAATTGATCGATTCTCTCAATGGCCCATGGAATATTTCTCATCTTTATTGAAAATAGCTAGAAATATTCACTCAAATTCCCAAAATAAAACTCTTAAGGGTTTCCTTGGCCCTCTTAATTAGCTATAGGCTATATATCATCTTTAGTGAAACTATTCAAATACGAGTACCTAAATTATAAAAATAATTATTGCTAGTTCATTGTACAATCAATTTCGCAACTCCAATTTTGAACTCTTTAGTAATTGGTTAACTCTTTCAATAGCCCACGGAATATTTTTCATCTTTATTGAAAATATCTAGAATGAGTGCCGGCACTCAAATTACAAAACATAATTGTTAGCCATCCATTGTAGTATAGACGATATTCCATCGATCTTACACTCTGAAGAGTTTACTTGGCTATCTTAATTAACTAAAGGGCTACTTCTCTTCTTTACTAAAAATATCCAAAAGTAAGTGCCCAAATTGCAAACGTAATTATTATCAATTTAGAATACAATCAATGACACAATTTCTATTTCAAACCCTTTAGAAATTAACTTGATCCTCTTAAATAACTATTGAATATCTCTCATCTATGCTGCAAATGTCCAAAAGCACTAACCCAAATCACAAAGATGATCATTCTAAATTCATTGTACAATCACCGATACAATTTTATTTTTAAACTTTATAGGGATTGACTTGACTCTTTCAATTTACTGTGGAATATTTCTCATCGTTACCATTAATATTCAACAATGTCCAACAATGGGTGTCCAAATAGCATATAATAAATAACGATGATTGTTGATTCCTTACAACATGGAAGATATCACTTCCATTTAAATGCTTTAGAAATGAACGCTCATCTCTAAATTTACTATGGAACATTTCTCATCGTTACTGAGAATATCCAAAAGTCCTGACTCTAATTGTAATTAAAATCATTCTAAATTCATCGGAACCTTTCTCATTGCCAATAGGAATAATATCCAACGATGAGTACCAAATGCAGGACTAATTATTTGTCAATTTATGGTAGCATTCACGATATCACTTCAATTTTAAACTCTTTAGGAATTGATTTGACTCTCTTAAGTTAGAACCATTCCAAATTCATCCGAATACTTAACATGAGTACCCAAATTGCAGAAATAATTATTGTCAATTCATGGTAGCTTTCATGATAATTCACTACAATTTTAAACTCTTTAGGAATTGACTTTGGAGTCTCTTAATTTTGGCAACGGTGTGGAATATTTCTCTTCGTTACCAAGAATATCCAAAGAAAAAGTGCCCAAATAGTCGAAATGATTACTGTAGATCTAATACAGTATGGACGATACCGCTTCAATTTTAAACTCTTTAGTAATTGACTTGATCTTTTCATTCACGATGGACTATTTCTCATCGCTACTGAGAATATCAAATAAGGAATGACCAAATGGCAAAAATGATTATTTCTATAAACTATGGAATATTGAACTTAACAATGTTAAAAAATAATTAAAATGTTTCCTGATTATCACTATTTGCATTTTATGACTAGATCATCTTGCTAAGGTAACGATCTACGCTGAAATAGCGTTTATTGATGGTAAAATGAAAAGCAGAAAGATGGCATAAATTTTGCCATGAAACAATGGCTTAACATGATGTTTCATATTGGTATGATTTACACCTTGTCAATTAATGATGAAGTCAAAAGTGTAAGGATAGGAACTCAGCGACAATCTATTTCGTAGTCTTGTTCACTGTATTATTACAAGAACATAGAAATGAAATGCTGATAGAGAACAAGTTTTATATTTAATGTTGATTAAACTTATGACTGGCATTCAAAATTAATGAAGGATAGAGAAGAATAGAAAGTTAAAAAGGCATTGGCTATTCTGGAAAATGAGAGAATTTCCCTTCACTCTATTCCCCGCGACTGCACATAAGCAAAATAAGACAGCATGCAAAGTTGTTGCCTATTTAGAGTTTATCAATCATTCTTTCCAATAGTTTAGCACAGTTACTGCTAAAAAATCAATTATTTCATTATTTAATTGATGTTACTATCAAAGTCTATTAGCCAAGTTGAAAATTACTAGTTACTGAGAGTAATAAATTACGTAAAGAATAGAGCAGGTTCCGGTCCTTTAATACAACCTCCCATTTAAATCGTGCTCGGCTAAATTATTAAAAATTACAACAGTTTAACTAACAAACCGTATAAATTATCAGCAAACACTTCATTTGCTGTCTTAAGTAGATTACAGTAGGTTGCTCTGGTAAGATCAGCTTTGGGATGGTTAAAGCTCTGGTTCGTAAACCTTGATAGTCTTCATTATTGTGGGTTAGTATTATGATGGAACAAGGCCCCCAAGATATTTCAAAATTGATACTAGGATTAGTTTTGGATATAGTACCATAGTACTTTCCATGGTGGATAGGTTTTAAAAGTTTCTCTTACTCAATACTAAAGGGAGTAAATGAAAAGGAAATTTTCTTGCTAGTAGCGATGTTTTGTAATCAACTTAAAAATAACCGCTGTTATATCTGTGCACTAGTGTAAGTATAATAGCAAGAGATTGGATTAGGGTAGTTAAATCAAAGGAATAAACTTAATCTTAAAAATTGAAGATGTCATCACAACATTATAAATCCTATTTGAGGTCGTTCGTTAATTCTAAATGATAATAAAAGTTGAAATAGGGTATAGTTATTCGAATGACTAAAAATCTCAATAAGCCATCAAGGATAGCCTGTAGCTATTGAAGCAATCTCCAGAACATTCAATTTATTCCTTAAAGTCGTGATAGCAACAACTGATAGACATAAATTTCATCATCGAGCTTTTCGATAAACTTAGCGATATTTAACTAATCACACTTTAGGTAAAAGGATAATGATACATATCCGCTATAGTCATGAAGAATGAATTAAGTAATGTAAAGATGATGTGAAAATCATTTTATTGCCTTAGAAATGTTGGATTTGGATACACTATCATACTGGCATAACAATCCCATATTGATCTATTTTATTCCTTTTTTGTAATATCAAGAGTTTCCACCCCATCAACATCAAACAACAACATCATTTTAGATAGTATGGTCATGAAGAATGAATTTTGTTATATATGGAAAATGTGAGGATCGTTTTATTACCTTGGCGATTCTAGATTTCGATCCTTTTATACTGTCATAGCGATCGAATGTTGATCTATTTTATTCCTTTCTTGTAATACCAAGAGTTTCCTTCAGATGAATCTCAACCCTAACATTTTTTTAGATAGTATAGTCCTGAAGAATGAGTTATGCTGTACGAAGATGATGTGACTACATTTAATTGCCTTAGCGATGCTGGATTTGGATCCATTTTCATACTGCCATAGCGATCGAATGTTGATCTATTATATTCCTTGTAACATCAAGAGGTTCCACCCAACGAATATCAACCTCAATATTATTTTAGATAGTAAAGAAGATGGATCAAGCGCAATATTGCTTTCATGGGTAGTGAACGAATTGAAAACATCACTCATCCAATAAATAGTAATATTTTAGAGAAAGAGGATATGTTAGCAACGATTTTAGGAGTATAATATATTCGACGAATCAAGTCCAGCTAAAGTGTTTTTTCTACAGGATTCATGGGAAATATTGAATCCGGTAGTAAGTGCCTTTCCCAATTAGAAAGAAAGTATTTTATTAATTGCATGAATAAAAACTCTAACAGTAATATATCGCTACATGAATGTCGTTGAACATTTAAAAATCAACATAGTAAGGGATAGCTGTTAAGTTAAAAGACGATTGCCATTTACTTCCATGACAACATGAATGTTAACTGGTATAAGACGTCATCGATTGGATCTATTTCAACTCTTCTAAATTTCAACTAGACTTGATCGATTCAAAAGTGAATAAATCATGTTTAGAGAATAGAATTAGGAGACCAATATCCGTCTCTATTTTCAACTGAATATAAGAAAAAATAGCAACGATGGTAGATAAAATCGACTGCCGCCGTCATTATCCTATCATCGATTAAAGTGATCATCAAGAAGTTTGTAATCCATCTTGATGAATGATTTAAATTGCTTTTATCCTATCTTACCTTGTATTAATCGTGGATAAACGTTGCCTTTTTCAGCACTGATCGATGCAGTTTATCAGATCACCTTGGAAGGAATTGAAATAACGATGAAGAAAAATCCGCTTGATACTATTTGGATATTAAATAATTTACAAGTATATCAAGTATAACAACAAAGATAGAAAAAAGTCGATACTATCATCTATAACAATAGGGTGAAAAAGGGGCGGATCCTGCCATTAGATAAGATAATGATATATCTAGTTGGACAAGATAATAATAAATTGGACGGTATAGAGGCTAACAACAATAAGTTTAGAATCGATTAGTCTTACTTTAAGCAACTAACATGATGGTGTTAAAGCGATCAAGGGCCTGTAACAGAATAGCAAGGAGCTAATCGGCAGTTTTATTTCTGGCTTGCTTCGACTGATTCGTGGGTTTATTACCATAAGCAGGCTAAGTAAATTTATTGATGGATGGAAATTTTCCTTCCAACTAATTGCTTGATTGATTGCATATTGTTGATTAAAATTCAAGTATAAGTAAGGCTTTTGTTTAATTAACAATATATATATATTCAAAAGATGATTTGATCATCGGATGGCAAATTTTGATGGTGATCACTAAGCTACATCTTGTTATCATTAGGCTGAAGTAATGAGAAGAGTGGTAAAAGGATGATTGTATTTCGATTGAGTTTTACTGCATAAAAGGAAACAAGATACAATTAATTAGGTTAAGCGATAGAACAAGCTTGAATTCATCTTGAAATGATTTAGTCTACGTAGTATCTCAACTTACAAACAAGGAAATAGGCGGTAAAATTGAGCGGATTATGTCTACACATCTTCTGTTTAATGTCAATCATGATCATCCATTTCAATCGTGTGGTAGGTGGGATAATCTATGCTAAATCGGCTTTGTAATAATCACTTATTAACAGTTTTAATGATAGCTTTAACTCTCCATGGCTATAGTACAGGTAAACATGATTTGTCCTATCTACTGTATCAAGAAGTGAATTGGGCAAAACAAGACCATAATTGCTTAGAAAATGCTGTGCTCGATGTCTTTATTGGAAAATTGGCGGTAAAGCTGTCATTTTGATTTGACAGGTGTGCCATATTTTATTATAATAGCCCTTGATCATATAATCATCTTACGTTATTGGAATCTTAAAAATTAAAATAATTCGACATTTTCTGTTCATGATAATGTCAAATTGACTTTATGGATTATACTATCTACTTCAAGTCAATAGAAAGATGTTGGGCTAATTAGAGACTTACTGCGTACCTTGTTAATACGCACTGGAATAAATTTGTACTTGCTTATCGATCAAATAACAGGGAAAGCTGTAGCTAATTAAAGTGGACAAAATAGCTTGTTATTAAGAAATAAATCATGTAGGCAGAGAAGTTATGGATAACAAGTGGAAAATGGCGGAATATAGTTTTATTAAGAACAATGATGGTTAAACTAATCGCCTCACTGTGGCCCTAAAATCAGAAATTGAGCCATTTCTTAGCATGATTATACGTATTTACCTATTTATTCACTTCATCAAAGAATCCTTATAAATGGCTTCTATATTTGCCTATAATAGTAGGATGTCCCTGGTATCATAAGTCAGTATGAAAATTTGATCTCTTTCACTAATTATAATTATCAAGTTTCCAATCGTCAAGACAATCTTTAATATTACGACGATAATAAACTAGAATTGACATACAAAAATTGAATTAATTCTATGGATATCATAGAGAATTTAATTTTAGTACTCGGAAAATTTTCTGTTCATCTCTCGCGCTAACTATTAGATTAATGGAAGATTAGCTGCCTTAAAATCCTTTTGCTGTAGTATATTAGATTAAACAAGCTCTAAAACATATACATGTAGATATCTATATAGCTAGTTTGAGCTCCTTTACATTTTGCAGAACTATTAAATATGAGATTGATCTAATTAAGCTAGTCAAGGTGCATCCAAAAGATATTCTCTATACTTAAGGAAGATTTATAGGCTATTAATAATACACTATTATATATAACATATATTCTTGCGTAACAAAAAGATGTAATAAGAATGAAATTACTTGTCTTTGGTAGTTTGTGCAATAACAAAAGAAGTGACTCGATTGAGCAGATCATTATATGCGATTATAGAGCGATTTTAATTTTTTAAGTATTGCAGTACGCACAAAGAATAGGACAAATTCAATTTAAATTTAATACAACCATCATATTAATTAAACGTTTCAAAAATGTTTATACGTCCAAAATCATAATATCCTCGATTGAAGAAATTAAATGTCAAGATATGTAGAATAAATATATGCCGCTGTCTATCCCATTAACTTAAAAAGATTATGATAAATTAATAAATTTCAACGTAGGATATTACGTGTAGCGTCGTTTCTTATGCACAACGGTATAAATAAAGAAAGCTTATATAATGACTAGATGGTGAGAAAAAGTTCAAATTGAATTTATATAGAAGCAGATAACATTTTCTAGATAATTATTAAGATATAATATAATTTAAACTATCAATTAAATTGATGATAATTTCGATATAAATATATCTATGTACGGAATATTGAATGGTTCAATTATTTTATGTAGAATGTTAACGAGGCTTTGCATGAATGAACTAGTACAAGGCAACACATTTTTATGATATGGAATCAGGATATGACCTAATACTGAATGTAGTGAATGTAGATATAAATGCAGCAATAATAGGATAAGCTATCACCGGTACCTTACTAAATATTGCCCTTATAGATTTATTAGTGTATTGCATCAGTAATAATTGGTAGATGGGCATGAATATTTCGTTATTTTGGACACAAGTTAATTCTGCTCGGATATAAGTGCTTAAAATACCTAGGAAAAAATTTACATAAGAAGCTGAGGTTTGTCAATAGATTGTAGAAATGTAATTCAAGGTGTAATAAATTTTGTAATATAAGGATTAATTACGGTTATAGTTGTAAGTTAGTTGAATGTAGTGCTGTAACCTCCAGGATATAATTTTTCTTGATTAGAGTAAGTATTATACTAACATTTATTAAAATTAGACATTTGTCGAAGCCATGTAATCGTTTGAATTGAATCTTTCTCGATTACTACCTATAAAAGTAAAGCGATATGGAAAATGAGTCTTTTATTCTCAATCAGGTATAATGTCTTATTAATTAAAGATATAAGGACTGGATGATATATAGAACAGATAAAATGGTTTAATAGTTCATCAAGTTTCAATTTAAAGCTATAGCCTAATTGCAAAAGTTGTATGAACTTACCACCACCAAAGGGAGTACCTATGGCAATTTCTTTAATCTCATTTTCTATCTTAATTTCTTCTTCATATTGTTTTCTTCTTACGTGTGACCGATAAACCGCATACAAGATTAGAGCTAGAGTAACTATTAACAAAGCCCCAGCCGTTCCAGCACCAATACCGGCGATAATTGATTGGCTAAATTCATCTAAAATAGTTATAAATTAGTTTTAATAATTAGTTAAGCCAATTTATAGCTATATTATCTATATGTGAGGATAAGCTGTCAACAGTGATGTTTAGTTTCTGTTCGTATCTTTTAACCTGTAATCACAATGTTATCAATGGCAATGACACTAAGAGATGGTGATCTTAATTTCACATTCGAATAAGCAATAAAGCGAATCTACAAGTTTTAAAAGAGAAAATAATTTATAATGACGATTAATTTAAATATATGACGAAGCTTATATTTAGGGCGAATTAAGATTAATATTTCAATAGTTATGGTAGGAAAAGGATAGCTTCTATTCTATGTATTTCTGATATGTTATAATGTCATATTAACCTGGTAAGAAGATGATGCTGGATTTAGCTTAACTGTCTTTGAGATCCATGCTCGCTGAGGCACATTACCCGGCGATGTGGTATAAACTTGCCGTGGACCTAAGCGACCATCGACTAGTTCAATTGCTAGTGTATCAATTAGAATTCCCTCAAATCTTAGATCGAATTGCAGCTGGAAAGTAAAAACAGTAAAATCCATTACTATCATTAATCTATACCATGATAGAGCAGATCAAAAAGTATTACGATGATAGACAAAATTTTTAAACTGACATTGACAGTATAAATATCTTGGGTCTGTAGGATAGGACTTTCAAAGATTGCTTTACTTTGCCTATCATCATTAGGAGGTTTAAGAACATACAGATAGCTTTCATCTAGAAATAATAGAAAGGTACCAACGAATTAGATGCCGAAGCTGAATTTTTGTGTGTAATAATTACTATAATATCAAGATGAATGTCTAAAATTTCATAGATACGATTGATTAACCTGGCGTCGATGGTAGCGGTTTAAAATGTTCTCTCCCAGAGTTATGCCAAATCCAATGTAAGTTACCAGAACCTGATTTAACCTTCCATCGACACAGACCATTATCAAATGAACAACTGGTAGCACTTTGATTAACTTGAAATGGATAAAAAAAATTATTGATTTATTATAGCGTAAATGCTACAACAAAAAGAGTATAATCATTTCATATAAAGAAATAATCAAGCTATATATCATATAAATAATGGTTAAGTTTTGCTATAAAATACCAGCTGATTTATTTTGACAGACAACGGAAGCAATTTGACGACGATGACAAGTTGCAACGACCGGATTATTGACATAGGCTTCATACCAGCAATCAGTTAATTTAGTTTCATATCCATTACAGGTAACATTAGATAACCAAATATTCCAAGGTGTGTGATTAGTTCTTGATTGGACTGTGAATGATCCTGCTTACAAAACGGAAATATTATAATGGTGAAACTCTTTAACCCTTCAAGTCTAAAATGTTTCTTGTACCTGCCTATACTATCTAAACCTCCTCTATATATCATCAAACTGATGTTGTATTTAAAAGACTATCACCCACCTGTAGCTGAAATTGCGCCTGCAAAACCTAATTGACGACAGACTACATCTGCTTCGTGCATGGTCCATCGATTGACGCAAATTATACCACCAACAGGACGTATTCCATGATGATAGGATAGAACACGTACATAGCCTTGATTAATGGAATGGCCTGCACCAAGACTAACGTTATTGGGTGTAAGATAGAGCGTGGATGTTGTCGGTGAAACAGTTGCGTTTGTAGGTGTTGGCGTAGTTATATAAGGTGTAGATGAGTAATAGCACATAATACTTAGATCATAATTATGAGTACAGCTGCCGAAAGTATCCAGCGGCTGATTATTCGTTTTATTACTGCTAGGGTTATAAGAATTCCACTGAGAGATCAGACATTGGGTCAAATTGGTTTCATGTCCTTGACAATGGATATCGTCAATATTTAACCATATAACGTCGCTGCCTTTGGCATTAGACGGTGTCACTATATTAATAAACAAGTAGATAGATCGATTTAATATTAAAGATTAATCTTAAAACAGAGGTACAAATAAGGATCTGATCTACAACTGCAGTATAGCAGTAATTAAAATACTATCATAATGCTAAGCTATGAAATGGTATAATAAGAACTGTCTATTAGAGGAAATGGATGATTTGACTATATGTTCCAGATTAATTTTCGTGATTTTGCGGCTGAAACTGATTAAATTACATTTTAGGGGCTATTTTCTTACGATTTTACACTATAGAAATTTGACATATAAGTCAACCTCGTAGGAAATGAGATATTTATAAAGTTTTGGTGTGCATCGTTTGTGACTTTTTCACTTAGTAATGCAGAATAAGAGAATAAAATTCTCTTGCTTTATTATAGGTGATGCAGCATTTTATTTAACTTAGCAGATTCGGGTGGAGTAGAAATCTTACCTACAGCTCGACCATAATTGAAAATGCCCAGCTGGCGACAAATGACTGATGCTACATTATCTGCATGCTGTTGGCTAATATTTCTATTGCATATTGTTCCCCATCGACCCTTGTGATAGATTGCAACACGACTATAATTTTGAAATGTCGGGAGTAGATAGATCGGAGGAGTAGCTAGCAGGACAAAATGGTAAAATTGTAAATACGATTATATGAATTTCTATCATTGGGTTTATAAGGTATCACAATTACAAAGTATTGCAGATTTGTAGTCCGTCATACTTACTTTTATTAGCTAATATATCGGTTAGTATTTCTTGAGATGGCATTGAACACCTTGGGATATCACAATATTGCCATTGAATACTAGAATTGGTCGTTAAACACCATGGCCTATTTCGATTGATTAAATCAGGATTACGACAACGGTTGTAATCTAAATTATATCGGTATCGCCTATAAGATGTAGGAATGAAGCTGTGGCTATGCGGATGTTGATCTAGCCAATCTTGACAAGCTAATCCATCTTCACTTTCACTTTGGCTACCGATATAAAAGCTACCATTACCAGTATAGCAGCTAATTTCTACCCCAAATAAATTAAATCAATAATTATTATTGACATGTAGAATGCAAAGTGGAATCTTTTCAGTGAAGAGTTAACAAGGGTAATTTATATTAAAGATGATCGATTACCTTCTGGATAAACCTTGACATCATCAATAGCAATAACGTTATTGCTGGTGGATGTATTGGTAAATAGCGTTCTGAGGATAATCTATATGTTGATGGAATTATTCAAGAATTAATTGATCCTGGATATTTATTATCAGGGATGTTGATTCTTCTACAGTTGCAGTACTTAGATCTTGAATCTCACCTGGTATTGAGGATGCTGTGGAATGATATGGAGACGATGGAAATGCCACTCAGATACGGTATTTGCTATAGGATTTGAATTCATTCGGGCTTTTAATTGTGGTTTGGAGTCATATTGTGGATAAGTTAACCAGATTTCTATGTTGCCAGATTCATTTCCGTAATCATAACTATAGAATTCAAGCTACAAAATAAGAGTTATTTAGTTTAGATCTCTCAGCGGAACTGATATCATTCATTTCAGATATGTATTCTATTATTTAACTTTATCTTTTTGCGGTTGTTGAGGTGAGTAAACACAAAGATGCTACAGTAAATCTTGATTCGATATCTAAATGAAATTATAATGTGAAAAATAAAGAACTTACAACAACGTTGGTTATGTTTACTGGCAAAATCATCAAGGGGCTTAATAAATCGGCATAATAGTTTGCTTGTTTATGATCGGATTCCAAATATAAATAGCTTCCATCTTCTATTTTGTAGGCAAGAAAATTTTTTTATGAGACGGATATTAATATCACATCATTTTAAGTAGATAGAATTAATTATTTATAATATTTCTGAATTGATGGCTTAATTTCATTTTCTGTTTCGACAAAATGAAATTTTATTTGTATGGGGATATTACTGTACTAACAAACACATCTTGTATAATTTAAATTATATAACATATATTATGATAAGTATCTGCAAATACTATTGAATTGATAAAGAAGCTTCAAGTTCTATTTTTAGGTAGAAAGAACGTTATACTGCGTAAAGTGAGCATTGGCACAGCACCATGTAGAGACTCAAGTGCAGGATAAGATTTTATAAATATACTAAATGAAAGTCTATTTCAGTGCCGTTAGAAATAATTTCTAAAATTATAACCAGCATTATGATTGCTTATCATAGAAGAATTATCTTATCTACATAAGTTTACCAGTTCGTGTTGTATGATCTGCAATATAGGTTTGGCTAGTATTTCTAGTGTTAGATGACTTCCAAGTACCATAAATATAATCGTAGTAGTCAATATTCTGCAACTGTTTCCAACCACATAAATCAACTTGAAAATTACACTCGATTGTAGGCTTAGGCTTAGCTAAAATAGGAAAGAAATAAACGACAAAAGTGGTCGAAAATTATTTTATTTTATACCTTTTTGGTTGTTATAATCTACACTATTTACAATCAAGATTATCATCTTGAAAAGTAAAATAGCTTTCATCAGGTATAAAAGTAAAATCTATCTATCAGATTGGAAGCCAAAATAGCCCGTGTTATTATTAGTTAAATTAACTTAATCAATTTGAATACCTGAGGAGGCATATGAAAGGTCGTCTGGAGATCTTTTTCTTCGAGATCTACTTTCTCCTTGCTTTGTTTCTGCTTAATTGTAAAATAAAGTAAAAAAAGTCTTATTGCGACTTAAGAATTTCATGAATATAGCAATATATTAGAAGATAATCTTATTTTCATGGTTTATATAAAAGTCTACTAGTCATATAGTTCTTACAGTAAGCCTATATGCATGAATGATTTTAAGGCTGCAAGGTATAGCTGATATCTCACACGATAGTAATAATAAATTAATGCGAAGGCAAGAGATTGACTCCAAGCTTTTTGCAACTTCTAGCCCAAAATGTGTTACAACTGCAATATGAAATTTCTTGATAAAACTATTTCAGCTCTATTTTAACTTATTTACCTGCACAGCCGAGATCTTGATCATACAAAATTCTGACAGGACTGCCTTTTAGATGATATGGTCGAGAACATGTAGCTATAACTTCAATACAGTTTGATCGAGCCCATTGGATAAATTGCTGAGCTTGGCAGTTGCAGTCTAATTCTTTATCTGATAGTACTCTAAATTTGAATTTATCAAAATTGAAAATTAATACATCGTCAAATAATCAACAATAATAAATATTTGTCTATTGATATAATTAATAAAGTCGTATAGCGTAGAATTTTACTAGACTTTAAGAAAAGGACTACGTTAGCAATTCAACAGCTTATAATA
>NW_002060952.1:2165127-2356801 GCF_000150275.1 Trichoplax adhaerens | reverse complement strand
TCATTGTCACAACCCTCACTTGTGGCAAAGGAAAGTAAAGAACTCTAGTGTAGTTACTTAAAACTTGGGCTATTTCTCCCAGTACTTTCAGTTTCTATGAGAGAAGTATTTGAGAACTCGATTTCTCGGCTGATCTCCACAGACAACTGACTAATTATTACACTATTCTTCACGATATGAGTCTTGCCGTTTCTTGAGCAATTACTTTCTTTATTCTACAAACACACGCGCTTAAATAGGTTTCTACAGTGAATTCCAATATTAACGAGTGAGAATTCATGCTTTACAAGTTACATTAATTAGTATAATACCATTACTAAATATACATGTCGATATTCTCAGACTTAGATAGCTACAAGCTATCAGGTGTTAAGACGCTTAACCTTCGTCCATATACAGCTCAATTTTTAGAGATTAACACAACTTATAAACCTACAGTAAATTAACTGCTAACAACTTCTATTTTTATCTCATTTCTACCATCCTATTATCAGCTACAAGCGCATTAAAACATAGCACATAACCTTATCTTATCTATTCATAAGCATTCATTAATTTACAGTTACTTAATTAGTAACGGCGTACCGTGACATTCATATGCAAGGCTTTAGAGCTAATAATATTTCACGGAGCGGATAGCAACGGATAACAGTATCGAATTACTATAATTATTTCTATTCTGGTTTGGATTTATCAAGTTAGAAAATTAATTTACTTAAAATGGATGACCAACGATAGTTTCGCACTATCCAAAGTTTTCTAGTTATGATTAGTTAAATTATTGAACACTTTTTAAATCAATTAGTTAATAATGATCGGAATCGAATAGAATCAACCTGACCATTCTCTGTGCATTTGAATACTCTGATTGATTTTCGTGAAGTTAACGTTAATAATATATCATAAATGGAATAGCGATGAAAGTGAACATCGGAATATTACATGTAGTTGCTACTATTCTGATTTGAATCTATCGATTTAGAAAATTAATAATACATGAATGAATAGCCATCGGTAGTATTATATTATTTGAAGATAATCTGTGTATCAATGGCTAATTTAATGAAGACTTTTTGCATTAATTAGTCAATATCGATCGGAAACGAATAGAAAGAGATTTATAATTCTTTATATGTTACAAGGTTCTGATTCATTTCCCGGAAAATAAAATTAATATTTCATGGAATGGAGAGTAATGATCTGTTTATTATGATTGTTGTAATTCTGATTTAGATCTAACGACTGCATATAAATTAATATTAAAGGCCATCAATATTATTTAGATGTCCTTTCTAGAGATTTTTGAACATAAATGGCTATAGTAACGAAACTGTTTTTGTTTACGAGAATTGCTTTAAAACGATTATTTCTAATTTACTAAGCCATAACGGTCAAAATCAAATAGAACTCGTAAAATTTTTACTTAGGATTCCTTATGAACTGTGATATTCAGCTTTGAATAGACGGAAAACATAATATTAAAATTTATGAAATAAAATAAAGATGCATAGCATTATTCGAATGCTATGGTAGAATACTACTACTTAATTGCTATTCAATCCGAGGGATAATGTTGATATAATTTAGTCATTTCTTTAGCAAAAGCGACTAATGAGTTCGGACATCTGTTAGCTTTAATAGAATTCAATTTATGGATTTCAAGGATATGTTACGTAATATCTTGTATTTAAATATCCATCGGAGGGAGTAATACCTTACTATTTTTTGTGCTTTTCTTATGTCAGTCCTATTGAATTGGCTATATATCATAAATTCATTATAAATTATAAATAGAACTATGAAAACGGATTCATCTAATCAAACCGCTATGAAATCGAGCCAGCGTTAATGTATTTTGTATTCTGAATTACTAATCATAAATTCTGTCTTCTCTCAGTTTCTGGTTAATCTTAAGTTAAAATAAAAGACTTGGGATTTTTTTCATAATGCATCTAGCAATCAATAATAATCACAAGCGGGATCTTGCAATATAGTGATAAAAAAGACTTTATAGTTTTAAAGAACAACATGCTGTGATCTTTAGTTCGCCTTTTGGCAAAGAAAATTGTCGCTATCGGGTTAGGAGCTTATTTTAATTCTTAGAATAATAATAAATGTCAAAGATGATCGCGTTGAACTGTTAAGGGAAAAAAACATTCTCCATACGGTTTGCTATTTCTTACTACCATGACTCATAAAGATAATAGGCGGTTATAAGTTCAAGTTTTAACTATTAGAAGAGATTGCTTTATTTTGCTTCAAATACAGGGATAGACGGTACGAGTTCCAACCAATTCTACTCTAATGAATCTTATTTAAGATCACAAAGGTTGATTTAATAGGAAATAATAAGCTTGGCAGTACATATCCAAAAAGTAAGAAGTCATTACTGTAGCAGTACATTTAAAAGCTATTTTTGGGTTCAAATTATACTACTTCGAACTTTATAGTAAGGGCAAACAATGTTACTGTAACATCATTTTCCTAACGAAGTTTTTATGATAATTGTTCTAGTTACTTCAGACATGATCCGTGAATGATAAATATAAACGCTTAAATTCCATACATTTCTATCCAGAAATATAACTTTTTTTTAAAATTGGCTTTACTACGTCTCACCATCAAGTTATATATCGCTATCATCTAGTTGGTATACTTGGGAATAACCTGATGTTATAAAAGTTATATTTGCGAACGATCGTGGACTGTATACTTAACCCTACGATATAGATATTAACGCTGTCGGTAGTCTAGTTATGAAATCCTCCAGTAATAAAGGTTCTAGTCTACCCTTGAGTATCCTATTTAGAATCTTTTCTTATGATTTCCAAGTTGAAAGAACTTTAAAATTAACTTTGCGACTACAATGTACTATTAATTTATATAACGCTCTATTCTGTTTAATAGTTTTTTTGAGAATTGACTTTGCTACTACATCCTGACATTAATTTACATATCGCTATCGTCTAGTTAACAATCTTGGAAATATACCTAATGTTATGTTATGAGAGTAACAATGGATTATATCCTTATCTGTATAATATAGGATTAATGTTGTTGGTAGTCAAGTGATGAAATCGATGAGTAATAAAGGTTCTAGCCTACCCTTGAACATCCCATTTCGAATCTTCAATTATTATTGTTTCCAAATTGAAATAATTTTAAAAATTAACTTTCCGGTTAAAATATAACATTAGTTTCTATAATGTTTTATTCTGCTTATTAATAGTGAAGGCCGGTCTGATGATTATGAATGAATATAAGGATATAGGCGATGATCTGTGGTCAAGTGATGAGGTCGACGTGTAATGAAGGTTATAATCTATCTTTCAACATCCTATTCGAAATTTTCAAAAATCGCGTACAGGCTTCTGAAAATAGTTGGAGTGTACTAGTCTTTCTATATAAACGCTAGACTGCCTGAAATTAATACATTTTCGATAGTGATCAATTAAGAAATATGACGAAAAAAGAAAATGAGATTTTACGAAAGCAAAACTAATAAATCAACATTTGTTATGATTTATTATCAAAACGCAATGAGTGCAAATCTATTTTATGAGGATTTTCCTCTTGTCAGAATTTCACAATTGGCTATCCAGAAATATTATAAATATCGATAATAATATTTATCGCCTATAAAAGATAGTTGAAATAGAACCTTCTACAGTTCATAAAAAGAAAAGCGTGAGATAACTTTTATGTTCGTGAAGGAACTTTTAAACTTGTTAAAATTTTTACCAGTTTTCCTGTCAAGCAATAAAGAGTTCAAACAAGAATGGAACTTTAGGATATGAAATAAATTTTTACACGTTTATCAATCGCGAATGATCTGAATATTGATTCGTTGTCATGAATGGATGAACAGATGAATATAGTTTTATTGCTACGTTTGTTTTATAGATGAGAAGGACTGGACTAGAAATAATTTGCTTCAAATTTTTCATAGCTGAAATATCCGAAAATCGTCAGGCATACTTTATGGCCAAAGTTTATTGACATAAATACTTTTAGTCGAGGCTAAAGGTTTTATCGACAGTCTGACATGGACAAGAAACAAATTGTAGATCTAATTATGGAATCAATTGGATCAACTTAGCACGATACTTTTTGTAATTCTTCCGACTAAATGGGAATAATATAAGTTCCATGATACCAAAATTTATTCTGATTTTGTGAAATTAGTTATCGTTAACTACGAGTAACTTATGCTATGACTAAGATCATTACAACATGCTTCTTGGTTCTATTAAATTCAACTTTTACATTTAAATATTTCCTAGCAACATTAGGCTTGACTATAAGTGTAGAAATAGATCTACTACAAGCATCAAAGTTGCCCATGAAAGATTAAGAAAAACATGTAAAATATAATCATAGCGGTCAAGACTAACTTAGAACGATTTTAGGCATAATTTTATATAACAATTATAATTATTGGAATGATGAATGATGATAAAATGTAAATAAATCTAGACTCAGTAACGATAGTAGTACAAGAGAAATAGTCCTTTATAGCGATTGATGTAATTTAGCACTCATATTAAATGCCAATTAGAAATGACTAGCCCAGTCTTATAAATCAAAAACATAAAGTTATATTCTCGCATTTCTCTAGCTCTAAACTCTAGAAAATTTCATCAGAGAATGATGACTTTAATCGAAAATTTACTGCTGCAATTATTAGAGAAAAAAGTGATGAAACGATTATTCGAATGTAATCAAACTGTGAGAATAACGGTGATTAGAAAAGATTTTATTTCGTAACTAGAAGAAATTCTTACTTTATGTCATAAACTTACATTTTTCCAATTGAAGTCCATCTTAAATAATTGTAGTGATGTTTAAGCAACATTTGTAAGGTAGTAACATGTTTGTTGATCAGGTTATTTCTATCACACTGCCGGCCAATAATCTGATGATGAGACTCCTTTGGATTATACTTTCCATTTACATCAGATAGTGCTGTCTTAAGAGAAGTTGCCGATTCAGTCTGTATTGCAAGATGGAGAAAGACAAGAATAATTGTAACCCATCTAATATTCAAGTAGGCTCGCCCTTGCTTTACTACTAAATGGAAAGGATAAGTCATTTGAAAGTAATAAAATTTCTTCTGGCCAAGAATAATAATTAATTGATTGAATAAAATCTGTCGCAAGACGAAACGATAGTGAATTCTATCACATCGTTATCAAATGATAAGCAATTGAATCATTGATCGATCGTCTTATCTTGAGCAGTACTTGATCGACGCAAAGTTGAAAGATATTGCAATCTCGCATTGACAGTCTATGAATATTCAATGGCGAATAATGATTAATTGATAACCAGTTGGCATTAATGATTGCCCAATTCAAGATTAAATCGAAGACTACAGCCTAGATTAATGATGTTAAAAGTAGCTAATAGATTGAACAGCACTACGATGATGGACTGTACAGACAATAATAAAACTAATTCTTATTTTTTTCCTTTTGATTGATTGAAGACTGTTTGGGTCCATCTCCAGCAGACAATCCAGCAGCATCTTCACTATCACTCTTTTGTTTGGAATTTAGATAATCATAGATAAGACAATAGATTATCTATTTAAATTAGATCCAGCTTGTTCAATCTATGCAGAAAAAAAGCACTCGATGGATTTTCTATTGATTTGACGGACTCCAACTATCAAGGAATGGATAGTGTTGATAGAAAAGACGTGTGCCAATTAGTCTATCATCATTATTACTAGGGCCATTAGCTACCAACGGTCAAGATGGTTTTCAAGAAAGGCTTCATTGTTGAATGATTGTTGATTGTGACGATCAACAATAAAAACATTTAAAATGAAGATATCGCGTTATTATATCACGTATTTCGACCTACTATTATATTACTCGTATGTCTCCATCACACTGAACAATAACATTCAATCATTAAACATCGATTGGTCCTTGAGATCTTTTAAAATAAGATAGAAGTTATACGTTGGCAATTATGCTTATTATCTATCCACATAATTCAACTTCAATAGCCTTGCAAATAATTCTTGTCGTAACTACAACCAGTGACTAAACAAAGATTCTAGCAACAAAAGATAGTAGTTTCATAGTCTAGCTTATAAGTAGTTTGACGACTACTGTAACTATGATTATGAAAATAATTATTCCTTTTTTTAGCTTAGAGTTTCAATAAAGAAAGTTTTTTGCTTGTGTTAACATAATTAAATCGGTGCTACAGCTAAAATACGCATTCTGAATGGCAGTACAAAAAACTCGGTCTTTGAATAGCCCTGACGGATTGATATTTTAAATATTTATTTCTCTTCATTCATTGATTACTTCCAACAGGCCAAATTTAGCTCTTACACAGTAGCAAAACGGGAAACTTAATCGTGTAGATAATACTTTAAATGTTAATAATTCTTTGGATTGAATTCAAGTTATAGAAACTCGAAGTGCTCCTTAATTACCAGTATGCTAGTAATCGTCATAGTAGATAGAGACCTATGTCATGCTATTTATTATTTATTAACTAGGTCAGAAAATTACTAATTTGACAGTAACTTACTTAATGATCGATTTTATCGTAGTCCTTTATGAAATAATAAATAGACGAGGATATACCAATAAGTTGTTCCGGGTACATCTGATAAATATGCAAGAGTATTTTATAATAGCATTTACGTAGCTGATTAATAAAGTAAATTTCATCTCAATTTTTATTTGACAAACTCGTATTTATCTTATTTGAAGGATAAGATTAGAGTAAACTTTCAGTTTTATCTTTATACAAGGCACTAGCATACAGCTATACCTTGGTTTACTTAATTTTTGATATCTGCAATTATTTTTGAATATTACTCATTCCATTTTACAGTAGTTGTACGCGTGCTATGTACCTTACTAAGGTTAATAGTTACATTATATCCTATAGAATAATCTGCCAAGAAAAATGTACATATAACTGTAAATATTGGTAGTGTACTATACGGCTCTAGTGTATGGTTGTACTTTAGTACACCTAATTTTTTAGAGATGTCAGTATTTTGGAACTTAAACCATCCAGGCATACCCTCATAAAATTTTATGAAGAATAAACTGACAAAGACTAGCCTTAAATATGCGTGTACGGTATAAGTTTTTAAAGGAAAATTAAATGAATTGAATAACTCCGATCTACTTAGCTCAAGAATAAATTACTTATACTGCATTTACTTATTACACAAGCTTTACTGCGCAAATTTAAACATTGGGAAGAATTTGCTAAATTATTAATTTCCTTTAAGCCAGTACAGGTGATGACTGCAAAAGGTTACAAACAATGTATGACTACACCAGTAACAACTTGTTTTTAACGTGTACATGATAACTGCAACAAAATGATTAATAAAGCTGATGAATTTTAAAAGATTAGTCAAAGGATGGCATTATTATCAATGTCGAGTAAAGTTAAAAGAGACTTTTTTCCAAGATATATCAGCTTTTAGCTGACATAATTTGAAGATTACTGGTTATTGCAAGATATAAAATGATCATTCTGTTAAAAATATCAAATTTTTGATTTACTTTCTCAGTTAGGATTAATTGAAAGTCATCATCAAATGTTTGTTAAATACAAGGACTGAATAACAATTACATTTAAGCTTCCTAAATGCTGATAAAGTAGAAATAAGAGTCGCGCTTAAACATTAAGAGCGTATACAAATCACTATCATCGTGTAATCTTCTTAAAGTGTAGTATATCTTGCTCTTAAAGGAGAACAATTTTCAAGACTTTTTAATGTTCTTTATATTCAGCTTGTAACTGTGATGAGTGTTTCCAGGAAGTAGAAATACAACACTCTTAACTATAAAGGATTTTTACGCAGTAGTACAATCGTAATATAAATTATCAAATATAATCTAGATTTTTATACTATTTTCCATCAAAAAAGATCTTCAATCCGACTCAAGTTAGAATCGATTACGATAGTAGTATTGATAGCCTCTTCTGTAACGTTTAATCATATTATGTATCTTCACAGGATAAAAATGGGTTGCTCTTAATTATACCTTTCGTTAATGGTATATTTGTGCTTGTATGTTTTTAAATGGATCTTGTAGCTACATTTCTATAGGTGATAAATTCATCTTCCAATACGAAAGCCAATGTCAACAGTACTGGGAATAGTGATAGACGCCCTCTACTGCAGCAATATTTATCTTAGCGGCCAGTAGAATTTTCTGCTATAGATTCCAGGTATGTACTGTATAATGAGTTACTTAAAGCAATCTGTGGCTATAGATTGGCAATGTCTAAATTTTTCTTCCATATTATCGACCTAGTCAAACAGGGTAAAATTTTCAGGTTTGCAAAATTATAGTAGCCCTGTTTATATGGCCTAGACGAAACACTTGTAGAAGTAGAGGGTACAGGTCAAAGTCTTTCACGAATATCAAGCTTTAGCTTGTATAAATGAAAACAAATCTGCTTACATCTTTATATTCCATAGTCTATCTCCAGTTTAATTCTATGTTGTAACTGCTACCTTACTGTCGTTTTGAGGGGGTTATTTTATCAACATAGACCCTGTGCTGATCCAGTCTCGCTATCCTCTTAAGATAGATCCCGGGTTTGCTAGCTTTGTGTACCTACTGGTTGGTTATTGGTCGATTATGCAGAAGTTCAAAGATGGCTTTGCCGGGCCTATTGCTTAATGTGGTAAATATGAGTTTTATTGGATAATAAAACATTCATTTCAAATTTGAAGCCCTAGCTTGACAGAATGCTTCCAATATTATTTATTGGTTAGCAGAATCTATTGCATACTATCACTTATTAAACGGTCTTCCTATATTCTTCTTTATAAGAAATCTACGTAGAAGCAATGCTACGCTATCGTTGGTATTAGATTAACAGAACTTCCCTTTACCTGTTCTCATAGACTAAAAATAATAAGAATCGTAATCTACCGGTGGCATTAGACTACGCTATATAACTTGATGTAAATATTTTGGGATCATAAGAATGCCCGGACTAATCTGGAGACAAATACAGCTAGTTGCCTAGTTACGCGATAGAGTATAATTATAGCTATGACGTCATAGTATAGAATTGGGATGGAAATTGCCAAATGAACAGAATTTGCTAGTTATTAAGTTTAGAAATTGTTAATGAAAAATTTTGTTGCTCGTTTATAGAACATTCGTTGTCTGTGCGTTATTAAAAATAGAACCAAAGAGCAAATGCGAATATACCGTATATTTGTAACGGTTGCATAAATATAAGAAATAGACATGAAATCATACAAATATTAATTCTGTAGCTTTGATGCTATTTATGCGCAATGTAATGTACATCTTATTATGATACGTTACATCAAAGATGAAAATTACTTTAAATTAATATAAGCTTACGTCATAGATAATTTTATCACTTATTTGCAGGTATTAATATTATTTTTATAGAATTAGAACAACATGATGATGTATGCAATGATGTCATAGAACGTCGTAAATTATTCGCGAACAGAATGCGACATAAGCTGAGCTTTATGTGTGCTATAAGGGGCTCGGCGCTGTAATAAATTATGGTTGAATAAGTCTTTCAATTCACTACTTATTAGAGCAAGAATTAGCATAGCCAGCCTTTCAAAGGTTGACGAACATCCGTAATTTATTTAGAATACATCAACATGATCCCTTGTGATGATGTTATAAACATTTTTAATCATGAGTAAGTAAAAACGACATAGACTGTGTATTTTTGTATACTAAGATGTATTCGGTAGTAAATCGTAATTGAAGTAAGTAGTTTAACACATTATCTATTAGAATAAGAGTTGGCACAGCAAGTCTTCCAAAAGTTGACTATCATCCATAATTTATTTGCAATAGATTTTACAAGCATCTGGATGCTTTATGTTTATCATACAATCTATCAAGGAGATAATTGAGAGATGCACGTTATAGATGATTACATTCTGTGAGACTTTGTTTACTTTATATTAGTTCCTTGATATATACAATAAGAAGAAATTAAACGCCAGCTAATGATGCGTAATATAATTGTATTCAAGAATCCATAAATAGATATGCATAGTTAATGGTAATTAATCGATTAAGATGATGATGTTGCAGTGACATAGACTATTCTTCCTGTTAGACCATAACATAATCATTTTCTGACGACGAGGTCATGCTTTTTTCAAGATCTATAATCCCGTGCTTTATATGAACTGGGTGCAGAGGCATATTTGACTTCATTTTGAATTAGTGTTATCTAGACGCGTACTTTATAATTTTGTAGCGCATGGCGTTTACATAGCAATGTTGAGAGGTCCGAAATAGATAACAGAAAATTAAATAACAGTATCACAGTAAATAGGTATGACTAATTTATCCAGGAAACAGAAATGGCGTATTTCGGGGAGGCTCATTAGCTATTTACGCGCATCTGTTATCATAATGACTTCATCATTAACGTAAATTTGTTCAGTTATGACTATGACAATGATTTGCAATATCATATGATCATACTTTGTCTGGAATTTGAACAATTTTCTATTTTATTCAAGAAGTAATAAACGTAATTATTTTTGATTTGATATTATATAAATTTTTTATTCTAAGGGAATCAAAAATGTCTATTTTGAAGTGGTATGCGATGACTAAGGTATTGTTAATTCATCAGCTGCTTTAATTTACGTTAAAGGTTAACTATTTTATGACATCATCACTTCAGTATATATTCGTACACGACAAACCTGATGTGTAATAGCATTGGCTACCGTTGATATTTATCACACCATCGCATTCTCTTGTCATGAATGATCATGCTACTGTTGGGGATTACAATTAAATCTAATTAATGTCGCCGATATCACATAGTATTTTAAATTTAGTATGCAATTAATAGCGTAGTTTCCTTTTATTCAAAAGTTACGATAAAAGCTAGTATCTTGGACAATAACGTTATTTTTTTCATAATTACCAGTAAAAATAGGTCTAACCATAACGTTTATTACCTTTTTTGGGTCTGATAATTAATTAATCAAGTCAGATTTCCCAAAGCATATTTAATAATATACCTCCAAGGATAGAACGCTTTCTGATAACTTTACCGTATTTGGTTTAACCTTTGACATTAGCTGTCATTACGAAATAGAACAATACAAATTCTAAATAAAAAACTGCTAAAGTTATTCATAGTATTTTTTGAGCTAAACGAACAACAATGATTTGAATTCCGGCTATAATTTCCTAATCTACTTTAGCAAATCCTTACTGGTGTTTTTACCAGGATTCAACATTACAGAGTGTACATTCCGAGTAATATTATATCGTATTGCTAAAATTACCCCTTTGGCTATAAAGTACTTTGTACCTAGGATTGAATACAGGCTTTTGGGGGTAAATAAAGACTAAATTTTAAAAAATAGGTGTGAAATGACATCACTAGCATAGAATAATTGATGATTTAACCAGATGTTATCAATTTTATTAAATTTTCTATTCTAATAAATGGTGAAATATGTGAGTATGTCATTTCGTAACAAAGACTATTAAATTTTTTAATTTAAAAATTAGACTCCCATCGTTCATGCAGAAGGTCAGATTACAGTAAACATTGAATATATGAATTAAAAATTTTAATGCAGGTATATTCGTAGTGCATTACCTCATCACTTATTGAAAATTCGTTAACATTATAATTATCCCTTCAATTTGTAGCATTCAAGCCGGCTTATCTCTAAATGATATCATTAAGTCATCTGCTTGCTTCATTTAAATTGATTGCATTATTTCACAAAGACTAAGGAGAATAAAATATTTCATTCAAAGATATAAATCTCTGCCAAATTTGATATTAATTAATGAAATGGTATTATTAATGTGGCTAAGTGTACATATCATATATCAGCTATACGTATTTACGTATCTATCATATCTCTTTTTAATGACTAAGTTACTCTGTAATCGATTGCATCATATCAGAGTAAATAATATGTGTAACTGAAATTTTTTAATTAATAAAGTGTGAATGTAAGCTAAATTATGCGCAAAATAACATCATTAACTTAAGACTACTATACACATTAACATCAGTTCTATATTACCTTAAATGTGTAGACATCTACATTAATTAAAATGAATTTTGTTAACTTCATAAATAACAAGCTGAAAAAATTTTAAATCAGAGTTATAAATATAAGTCAAATCGCTTACGAAGTAACCTTAGTAATGTAGCTCAAAATATGTATATGAACGGGACCGGATGCGAAATCGGTCATTTTGCAAACTGTCCATATTATCTCATTTCAATTACTGTGATAATTGATTGCGTCTTATTACCGTAAATAATAAGTGCAAACGTAATTTTTAATTAAGATGTCACTAAAATTGTATATCAAATGGCATCATTAACATGAAGCATTTATTATACATCAATATCAGTTCAATAGCACCTAATGTAGATTGTTACATTATAGTTGGTTGTACTTACGTTATGAGTAACGAATTTTCAATTAGGATTATAAATTTAAGTTAAAGTACTTTTAAAATAGCATAAATATAGCAAATATACAGATCATATATGGGTAATATTTACTTATCTGCCTTGCTTCACTCCAATGACCACGTTATAATCAGTTGCATTATATTATTAAAAATAATAGGTGTAAAAGAATTCTTTAACTAAGGTGTGAATTCGAGACAAATTATACGTAAAATTGCAATCATTAACATAGAAAATTAAAGGTATCAACATCAATTCAATCTTACTTTATTTAGACGATTACAGTACTTTGCGGTTGATCGTAATAGTTTCAAAAATTGCAAGTGTAGATGAAATTTTAAAGTATGAAACTAGCTTAAATTGCTTATGAAATGGTTCTAAAATACCGTGTTATAATAATACTATTAGTAGAACCAAACATAGCCACGTTAAATCCTTGATATGACTCGAAAAAATAAGGAAAATGACTTTGTTTTGTACATTAATTTATTATTTATCATCATGTCTCATCATTTGGAATATTTTTTTCATAGCAGTATGCACATTACAAGATAGGAGATCATAGGATATAGCGATGAACTAATTTATATAACGTCTTTGAACTTATGGATAGCGATATTATCACTCTTCATTTTTGGTGATAATAATCAATCCCATTTAAACTGTGTTAAAAAAATTGGAATAAGCTAGCATATAGAACTACAGTATTTCTGCCAATACAGATAACAAATGCTAATTTGGTATAAGAATCTTATATTTATGCATGAATATATTGCCTAGCTTTCAATTTAATAGGACATAATGCAAAGGTAGTATCGATGACAGTAGTAACATTTTGAAATAGATAGTTTAGTAAAAATAAACACCAATTTAACTTTAATTTATTCGTTATTATAGTACTATGAATAACATGGAAAAATCAATATCGACAGTAGGAAATATATACCTTATATGTGTGCAACTACGGCATCAATAGTGCTTTGATAAGTTTATACTTCATTTTAATGAGGATTGTTATTTAGTTACAAGACGCAAGATATTGAAAAATTGCATTTCATTACAACTTTGATTGACTTTACTTGAGTAATTGTATCTGGTCGTATATATCACGCCAATAGTTTTAGCTTATATACGCTTATATGAATATATATATACACTATACATATATATCCAATTAGGTAGACTATTATTAAGATGGCAGTAGATACTATATTAACTGTATCTACCTTCGATTGCTTCCTACTTTTGTGTTAGTAGCGCAACTTAATCATGTTCTAAACGATATTGCATCAAATTTTGGGTTAAATAAATATATTATCTTGAATTTAAAGACGTCACCGAACCCTTCTAGAATTCAGTGGATTGGAATTACACAAACTAGTCTTGCAATAATACAATATTTGAATATTCTTAACTTATATTTAGTTTGCCTACATCGGTTAATATCGCTTTCTGTTTGTATGAAAACTTGTCAATTAGCCATTACTTGCTTCTACTCCTATGTTGTATTACATTACAGTTTTCTCTAAATTTAGAACTTTCAAAGAATCCTTTTGGACAAGCTTTAGTACAATGCTTGATATCACTTCCTTCTTGTATGAAAACTTGATTGATCAATCATTACTTGCTTCCATTTTTGTTCTAATTATATTGCACTTTACTGTAGATTGGTATCTAGAGCTACTAGATACTTCTTCTCGACAAAATTGAATGAATCGGTAATTTCACTTCCGATTTGCATGGAAAGTTTGTCGATCAGAAATTTTTTGCTTCCGCTTTTGCACTTATTGCATTGTAGTTTTCTCGAGGTTAATATCTAGGGCTTCTAAGTATTTCTTTTCGACAAATTTTGGAACAACAAACCATCTAGAAAAAAAAATGGTTCATTTTCTTAGTCATAGAGCAATAGTCGATCATTATCATAAATTTAAATCACAGCTATACAATAGAGCAATTAAGAGAGATCAGCTTTACCCTCTCCTGAATACAGAAAAACTACATTATATTCTCTCTATCTTGAGATAGTTTTAAAGTGATACGATATCAATCTTCTATAAATCATAATGAACTCAGCATTAATTATATACACTACCTGAATGGGACTAAACCAAAGGTGATGATTGGAAATATTAGTTTCAAGTATTTAAATGGTGAAAAACTAACAGTACATAGAATGGCCAATTGAAGAACTTGTGTTATAGTAAAGATATGAATTTTTCGTTGGGGCACTCTCCTTATATAATGTGCTGGAGGATAGGCAGCCTAAGATTTAGAGAAAAGAAAAATAGCTTATGTTGATTAATAACGTCTTATTTTCTTCTGGCATATATAATGATATCATAATTATAATATAAATTGGATACCAAATGAGATGCTATGCAAGAGCCTTACTTGTTCAGTTACTAATAGCGCAATACGTTCAAATAATTGATTGTTTTTTGTGCCAATCAGAGACATATAAAGGAAGAGGCCATCTAATACACCCAGAGGGATCATTTGAATAGGAATAGGCAATAATAAAAAAAAGGATAATGCAATCAGCAGATGAGATAGCAGAGCTGCTGTTCTTGTCTCTCTGACTCTGGTAATTCTGTTGATTAGAATCATAGAAAAATTTAATAATAATGCAATAACTTATTTAAGTTTAGTTAAATAGGTTTTGATATCTATTCTAAAGTTGCATTGTAAAGCAAAAGTACCAATTATTTTAATCTACTATCATGGAACTATTAGCTGTATCTAATGGATATTGCTGAAGTATTCCTTAAATCTTTATAGTGAATTAATCGTTAGGCATTACAATTTAAAAACAGTTACAGTATCACTTCTATGCTAGATTTAAAAATAGCTTCTGCTAGAAAACTAGTAAAGCCATACTTTTCATGAATACGTCCTTGATCAACTCTTTGCTCAACTTCTGCAAGTGCTCGCACATGCATTGGAGAATGAGGTAATCCTCCATGAACCCAAGGTAAACCCATAATGGATAACATAAGGTTAATAAAAGCTAAAACCAATAGGTCAAAATGGTATGCTGGGCCTTTCTTTAAACTACAAAAAATGGAATCTCGTATAAATTGTCACAAGCAACATTAAATTATGGTCCTATTAGCTAGAAATACTTCATAACTCTTACTTATTTGTAGAGCTATTAATAATTCCACTAGTGATGTTGAGATCCATGAAGAAGAGTAAAGAAAGTGGAAATCCAAGTCCCATGGCAGCAAAAACATTTGCAACTGTAACACTTTTCATGTTAGGTGCAGTTATTAACGTATCGTTGTAAAAATTGAATTCTTCAACTATATTATCATTTCATGGATGGAATTCAGGATAAATTGGTCCGGAAATGGCCAAGAAAGTTTTAAATAAAATTTCATACATTAAAATTATATATTCCTAAGGATTTTTAGCAGCGTTGATTGCATCTAAGCTGCATGTATTATTGTTAATCAAAAGAACTATAGTGATTTCGGTTACAACAGGTCGAATATACTTATATTTGGTACTAGAGAATTGTTTGTTTGATTTATATAGATTGATTAAAAATGGTGTGCAGACCGATAAAAAATTTTAGATTCCTATTTTCATATTGATATTCAAAAGTAATTTGAACTAATACGATCTATCGGTATTAAAACTATATAGCTCACCTCTGATTTCACTAAAAGCAAACGACTTGACTAAAGTAAATATTAAGACCGATATAGCCAAAGAATAGTCGGAGAGAAATTCTCTCTTATCTGCATCAAATAAAGGACTGGAAAAGAAGAATATAACAATGCGTGTAAGTAAGGCTAAATTTCTCTAGTTAAAAGCGCTTGATTCTAGTATTAGGAAAGATTGATGATTTTTCATTTTTGTAATCTCTATAAAATACTGTATTGCCATCGCGAATTTCTCAATAATCGCTTAATTAACTGAATGGCAATCAAAATTGTATAGAATTTCTTCTTAGAGTGTTATACAAGCACCAAATCTAAGACGATACCTTCTTCGAAAATTGTGCAAATATATACCAAGCCATACTGTACCCAGCATTAAAATTAAGAAAACCAAACTACTATCACGTCGACAGAGGCTCAATGAACCTATAGATTCAAGTAAATTATCCGAAGCTGCCGAAACATTGATAGAAGCAAAAGAATTATTACATCCAGGACCGAAGTAGTTCTTTTGAAATTCTAGCATTGGGTCGATATCGATTTTTACAGCATTAGTCATGTTGATTTGGAATATCGTGAAGCTAAGTTATTAATCTTATTTAGTCTATCTCTCTTATAGTAATGTGCTCATATTATACTATATTACAGTAAGCGTTATTTATCTAGTAGCTAAATAATTTCGTTATCGTATTGCGATAGAACATAAACTCTGAGCAGTTGGAAGATTTGAAGGATATCGTAGGCATTCTAAAGTAAGCATTACTTTTCTTACAGCTAAATAATATCATTATAGAGTAACCAAGTAGGGTGAATTTTCAATAATTAAAAAATTGGAAAGATTCGTAAATTCTTACGATTTGATAAATCGCGAAATGCATCGACTGCGAGTGTAATGGCCACAAATAAGGAAAAGATTTCAACAGTGGATCTAGAAATTTGATTTATGCATCATTGATAAGAACTTTAAGCTATGGAAATATTTTCTCGCATTTTAAAAACTAAGTAAAAGTCTTTTACGTAAGAAAAAATAAGGGTTACAGCATTTTAAATCTACAAGTACAGCTATAATTAGATGTTGGAATTTTTACTGACCTTGTCGACCATTTCATTACAGAACTAACGTTAAATACGGAGTAAAGTATGAGATAGATAGAACACCAAATGCCAGTACAAGCATACATTGCACGAAAATCGATATCAAATTCGACGCATATATCATAAATCACTAAATACAGTGGAGAAGAAATGAAGGATATGATGAAATAAAACTTAGAATTCTCTCCAATTTGACACAGAAACTGGTCACTTAATAATAAAATATAATGCTGAGTAGCCAATGAAAATTCTAATATTCGTATTATAAAAATTCTATTTAAAAGCAAATATATCAGTAAATAAACCTAAGATTGCATAATTATTGCAAGTTTGTCCAATCTATCCATGTTGTAATTATCAGGTTAGGGAAAAATATTAACAAATCTGACTATAGCTCGTTTTTCCCACATAAGTTAAGATAAGTTAAGATTGGATGGCCATTATAACTTTATCCAATCTTATGGAATTTTAATATCAGAGTAGGCAAAATACGGTACTATGTTAGAATATAAGCAACAACGGCTGTAGCGTATATTTCATATACATGTATTTAGTACGATTTAATGATTACTATAACCTTATCCAATCTAGCAATATAGCAAATATCAGAGTAAGCGAAATACTACTACTCTAAAGTGTTATTTTAATATTTGGAAATTGATGCTTAATTGCTACTATAAAGTAGTAGCAATATTAATATAACTTACATTTCATATACAAGGCGATCGGCGCTGTCGTTAGCAGAATGATCAATGGCTGCCCACCGAAAAGAGCGAAGGTTAATCCTGCAATCACTTGACCAATTAATGTTCGCCTTACATCTAAGCCATTTGAAAAAGAATGAAAGAGAAATTTTCAGTATAATAATAGGTCATCAATTTATTTAAAAAAATGAAATTGAATACGTGACAGGATGCATGATTGGAGAAAGGAAAGTATTTACATAAATAATAATTTTTAGTTTAATTTCAGATAAACATCAATATAGTAAAGAAAAAAAAGAATAACAGCATTTTATAATTCATTTATCCACTAACTAGTCTAAAATATTGTGTAGTCACGAAGGAGAGACACAATCATAAAAATAGCGTTTATTAAATTAGATTGTATCCTTTATCGTCGGTTAAATAATCCATGAGTGATTTATTAAGTCCAGAAATAAATCTATTGCAGACAGTAGACTTGTAACCCTATCTTTTATCTATCATAATCTACAACCTAAAGGATTGTTTGATCAGAATAGCTTATACTATTTCCATTTTAGTAAAGTACCATCAAACGATATTATAACAAAAATTCTAAGAATGTTTTGGACAAATGATTACTAGAATGAGTAGTAAATATTTTTCAATATGGAATCATTACCAACGATGCCTTTAGTATTTTCGTCGTTGAGTACGCCTAAAGCCACTGAAGGTAATAAACATGCGAAATACAAGAAAAATGTCGTTGATAATAATTTCCTTTTGGAATGTCGCCCAGACCAGCCTAATAGAGCAATTGACAAGAAGAAAAATTAGTTCATGATAAGCTACTGACTATTTATGTCCACTCTATCTGTTGTAGATTTATTTACCGTCAGTAAAGTCTGATAAATAAAGCGGTAATCGTCGTCTAACATCGCTGACGACGCCATGACCAAATGAACGAACTTCATTTAGAAATTTCTAATTTTAATCAATTAAAATTCTTTAGCTATAATTTCCGTTTCATAAAAAATGAGTAGTGCGGTAAAAGATAACTTTTAATCGATTCTATGCTAGGAATTGTCTTTTTTAGGAACGTACAGTTGAATTAAATTCTACTCTGGGCGATTCTTGTATTGGTGATTGGATCTTGATTAAAGTCCTCGTTCTAGCCGATAATACTTTCTGTAATAAATCGGATATGGTTCAGTTGTTGCTGATAGATTGATAGATAATGCAAAGCACGGGTAATATATTGTACACGAAGAACAATATAGCTAGATTGGGATTCAGCTTACTTTGAATTCTTCATCATTTGTTGCATCCATTAAAATTTGTCGAAATTCTTCGTCTGCAAATACAGTTGCAAACGTTCGAGCCACTTCAACCGCATTTTTAGTTCCTTTCTAAAATTATTTATAACAGCAAGATCTTAATTTATTGGCAATGTAGACGAATCGATCAAAATAAGAAATACTAACTCAACATTTTTAGAACATGTCAAACGTCTTAACTCACCTCTTTAGTCGATGTCAGAATTAAGATGATAAAATTAACTTCTTGACTTGTTGGTCCCAGATTAGTTGGTTCTTTTAGGCGTCCAATAGCGACATGGCGTCCAGTTAAGGTCTGTAATTGGCAGCTAAATTCAAATATTGATTTTAGAAAGAGGCGGTTAAGAGATAGCAATTGATATAATATTCGTTCTAATATGATAAAATTATTAGTTTTAGTATCAATGACTTACAAAGCAACCAAATATTGCTGGGTAATAGCAATACCACCTCCTTCACTGTACTCTGTTCCTTGCATTAGATTTCTAAATTTACACACTATTGATTGAATATTGAATAAAGTAAAAATTATTAACGATAATATTGTATTATGATTGGAGCAGGCTATAACCTGAGAGGTATCAATAAAAATTTTAATCTAGCTATTATGCAAGTATCACTTATATCATAGATTGAAATTATTACTCATGTCAATACCAAATAGAAGCGGAGAGCCAGCTTCTCAAAAATAAACAAGTACCAAACAAGTACGTTAATGAGCATAACTCCATCTATGGATTTTAAGCGAACACAAGTGATTTAATTTGACCCTTTTAAAGATTATGCTACTAATATTTTCAATATCGGTGCTGCAACATGAATCTATTTAATATACTATCATTCTCATAACTATACCTTCTATATCTTTGGATAATAAAGATATTACAGCTTCAGACATGGAACATTGCAGTTGTTCTTTATCAAATAATTTGGTTAACATTTTTTCTACGATACTTTCTAAATCCGTTTGGGCTATATCCAATAGTATTGTTGATTCTGTTAAAAATTTTTCCATATCCATTGTTGCGCGGACTTCCTTCGAAAAATCTTTAAAACGGATTCTCTATAAGGTGATGATTATTTTAAATAGTTGGATAATATGTAGGTTAGTATTTCATGTTCTGTTTAGAATAAAAATCTATTGATGTTATAATAATTTGCTATGATAATCAATATTTCTAGTTGAATAATAATATTGTAATTATTAAAGGAACATTCATTAGATGTTGAGTAAGAGTTCATAATAACACGGAGATATTCCATTTTATGGATAATTTAGAGTAAGCAATAGAGATAAATTCTAGATATAAGTTCATCATGACATGCAGATATTTTATTTTATGAATAATTCTAGATATGAGTTCATAATAACATCAAGACTTTCTATTTTATGAACAATTTAGAATCAACAACCGAAATAGTTCTAAATATGAGTTCACAATATAGTAATTTAGATATTTCATTTCATGATTAATTTGACAATATTGCTATGGATGATGACTCTGCTATCGATCGGCTACTAACATAAGCCAGTAGTGGCTTAGTTCTATTTAACGGATGTTGTAGTTATCAAAAGGACTGTAGTTTTTGTTGATTAACCTACGACAGTTGATGATGGTTTTGTATATCAATCGATTACTAACCTGAACTTGGGTATAAACCAGGGTAGGCTGTGAACATTCAAAACCTATTGACGAGTACAATATATAAGTCCGTTAGAATTCTATAGCCAAGATAGTTCTTTTCAGCCATGATGAATTGGCTCAATTTTAACCAAGGTAAGCTAGGAAATAGAAAAATTGTTCGGCTAATTCTTACCTGAATCGATTCCATTACTATAGCAAGATTCTGATCGACCCCTTCGCTCCTCTAATTCTAACGCTAAGTCTAGACTTACAGCAGCCAATTGGCGTGAGGTTGGTGGTATACCTAATTTCGAATTCTTTCTTTTACCATTGCCATTATCGTAGTCATATTTTCTAGCCAGGATATCTAGACTCCGATGATATGAGGGAGAATTATGATGAGATATGCAGATAGAAGCTGCACGTACTCGCGGCGCTGTTGACAAAGTTATAACCTATAGCCAGATTGAGTAATAGAAAACGATCAGCATAGATACAGATTAACAACTGGTATGATGTTAACAGTATCTAAGATCTATCCAATATCATCAATATGAGGACAGAATGAAGCACTAAACTAAATCAAGCACGGAAATTGGGTTCTGTAACATAGGAATTGCTTTAGCAATCTCCCTACTTTGCCATGTTCAATTCTCATCTTGATATCGTGACTAAAATTAT
This sequence comes from Trichoplax adhaerens, assembly GCF_000150275.1. Lineage (NCBI taxonomy): Eukaryota > Metazoa > Placozoa > Uniplacotomia > Trichoplacea > Trichoplacidae > Trichoplax > Trichoplax adhaerens. Next base: position 2,335,235 of record NW_002060952.1, on the reverse strand, counting down.
CGATTTCTGCCTACTTTTCAAAAGTTAGCAATGGAGTGAGAGATTGATGGCAATTAGCAGGTTAAAAGCTAGGGTACATCTGTATTTCAACAAGATCAATCCGTGAGGTAAAAGTGAAAATACTTCTTTCAATTAACCGTACAAATTATACAATTATTCCAGTAAGATCAATTCATTATAAGCTATTTCGTAAATTTTTCTTTCACAAGCAGTATATTGAAATTGTCTCTGTCAGTACAGTTCAGATATCTCAATCAAATTTGGCTATTAACTTGTCCATATTAAGGGATAATAGTGAACAATAATTTCCAATTTGTTCACTTGCAAAAGGCACTGGTAACAGTCTGGTAGATTTAGAAAAAAATTGAAAGCTACGGTTAGAGAGATTCGCTTTAGTTCAATACTGATTCCTATATGTAGCAATCAACCATTGCCACGTACTCCTACAGATACCAAATTGCTTAGAAAGGGTATTTGAAAGTATTCACAATAACAAATTGAAAATATCCACTTTTGATTCCAATGAAATTGTTAATATGTAATTTCTTTTATAATAACGGATCATGATTACATGGGCATGGGATCGTTATGATATTACTGATTTATGAAAAACATTTTTAGTATTGAGACACAGCTTGTTATATAATTATGATTAGGGTATAGAAGATCTCAGAAATTCTAAGAGTAATGTAATAAACATGATGCAATGTTAGTTTTATTCATGTCTACTTAATAGAAATAAAATAATTTGTGTTACAAGGGGATCTTACAAAAATTCATCGAGGTTCGTCTAGCGCTGAATCGTAGCATAATAAACTGATTTCTGAATATAACCATAAGATGACTTATCATCAGGACCCTTGAAGATATTAGTCATAAAAAGAACGGAAATTCAACTATAACTGGCGTCATAAATTGATGCGTATTGTAATATGGTTAATGCGGAAGGAGAAATACTTATAAATTGAAATCTTTATGCCGTCGAAAATATTATGTTCACTGCATACGTGTAGCTATTCCTATTCTGTTTTTATTCTAGTGAGACAGAGATCAAGAAATTGATGTCATATTGTAACTTGATAAGATATTACTATCCATTTCTAACGAAAGTTATGGATGTTTTTCAATCTTGATCAGGCTACTTCATCTAAAAGTATGAAAGCAAAACTTTCAAATGAAGATTATGGCAAGTATTGATCATCCCTTAATTGTACATGTGTGATTAATGAAACTAGTACCTAGAGATTGTTCTCACCCCCATTTTTGTACTGGAAGGACTGAGATCAAGGAATTGATGTCAAACTCGGATTACGACATTAATGTCCTCTCCGAACGAAAGTTTATGATTTTTTATTCTAGATTAGGATACTTGATCTTAAGCCATAGAAGAAAAGTGTTTAAAATGAAAACTATGGTACTATGATCATTCGCTAACTGGACATGTGTGATGCATCAAACGGGTACCCAGGGCAAAAATCTTGTACGTTTGCAATCCCTAATGATTGTGCTAATCCTATTTTCATGGCGGAAGGACAAAAATCAAGAAATTGATATCATTTTAAAGACGTTAATATCCATTTCTGACGAACGTTACTAATGTTTTTCAGTCTTGATCAATATACATTATCTAACCATAAAAGTAAAACGTTCGAAATGATGATTATGGATACTTCGTTAAACATACGGATGTGATTAATGAAACGGGTAACTACTGATTATTCCTATTCTGTTTTTATGCCGGAAGGACAGAGATCAAGAAGTTGATGTAATATTATGACTTGAAGGATATTACTGTCCATTCTTAATAAAAATGATTGATGCTCTTTCAATCTCAATCAGGATACTTCTTTTAAAGCCATGAAAGCAATGTGCTTAAATTGGTGATATCATAGGTATATTCATCGTTAAAATCGATAACTATAGTACGTGAAATATTGAATGGCATACAGTAGTTTAATATTTTTGCCCTGTCATACCATAAATTACCGTATGTTGGGTAATTATTTCTGAAATCAGTAAGTAAAGGAATTAACCACTAAATCGAGAGAACAATTGCTTATAAATTTGCTGCCGGATGAATTTTGTTATTTCTGAAAAATTTCTATCAGTTAGTAAAGAAATTAGGTGCTAAATTGGCAGAGCGATTGCTTTCAATATATCGACTAGATAAATTTTGTTAGGTAATTATTTCTAAAAATGTCTATCAGTTAGTAAAGAAATTAAACGTTAAATCCACTGAACCATGGCTTATGAATTTATCGATTAGATAGATTTTGTTGGGTAATTGTTCCTGAAATATTTCTATCAATTAGTAAAGAGATTATACGCTAAATCGACGGAACGATAACTTATAGTTTACCGACCACATCAATTTTGTTGTTTCTGAAAAATTTTTTATCAGCTAGAAAAGAAATTAAGCGCTCAATCGGTAGAACGGTTGCTTATAAATTCATCGACTTTTTCATCGGTAATAAAAAAAAGTTCAAGAAAATAAATCGATGGACAGTCTATTATGAAAAGTAGATATATATGTAATAGAGTGGATGAAAAAAAGATACGAAATAAAAAAATCAGTAAAGCCTTGCTTTAGAAACGTACTAAAAATGGTAGCAGGTTAATTCTAGATTAAAATATTCAAGATCTTATTAAATTATTTGATTACATCGCTTTTCTTGATTATATTTGAGAAATAGAATACAATTAGAAAATGAAATAGCTAACAAATAGACTACCGCTGTTTCATTCCGGAGTGATTCGACATCAAGATCATATGGCGATCCAATATCGGCATTAATGAATATTTCTAATGAAATGAAAATCGTATCCTTATCGTAGGTGCAGTACAATTATCTAAGTAAAAATAACGATTCAAATACCTTTTACAGCGGATATAATTGAAATAAAACAAGCGATACAATATTCAATTTGCAAATTAATTATTATAATATCAATGTTATAATTTTATCCACCACCACTGAAAAAAATGTCCTTTACACGTCGTGATTAATTGAATAACTGGTTTAAAAATTAGACGTAGGCACCTTGAAAACAAGGCCTTGATTTATTCAGTTTCCTTCAATTATAGATTCAAAATTCAATTTTTCCGTGCAATAACGTTTATTTTGTTGCTGCTCTATTGCTAAGGTTGATTACCCCCTAAAACCGATAGGGTTACGTACTCGTATATATATATATTTATTTAAGGGTATTAATTTTTTTTTTATATTCTTGAATCTTGCATTGCTGTTATTTATTACTACAGCTAGTTTCATAACCTAGAAGAGAAAAACGTTAAGATATTGCTACTTTGGTACTGTTTGAGAGCCGTTTTGTTATATATTTCTTTCATTATTCCGATCAAAAGTACTTCATAAGTTATAAAAATAAAAACTAGACGCTGGTAGTCTACCTGGATAACCAATTTGATGTTATGTGCGTGTTACTGATTTAATATTAATCAATTATACACGAAAAATATGATGAAAATAACAAGTGACATGATTGGATCCCATGGATATACCTAGTTCTAATGACGTACCGTAAATTATAGAATCAATAAACAGCTGGAGGGAGATATATCTACTAACTACATATCCAATATTGCTAATATGAGCAGACAGAACAGCCACAGCAGGGTAATTCATTTCTGCTCATTCATTATATATATAATTATTCGAGTTAGCTTCCCGAATATATCAGTTTATCATACCTATGTAGCACTCATTAATTATATTATTGCGATGGCCATTTGCTATTTGTTTATCCTTGCATTTGACAAATCTATTGTGTTCAATATTGGTTTTTAATACTCCAAGATGACTATAAGTCAATTTTCTGTCGTTAATGGTCCAAATAATCATATTCTATTTTGCTAATTTGACTGTTTGATGCTATCGAATTCAATAACTTAATAATAACAACAATTATATGATAATTAGTATTTCCAGATGTAAATCAAGGGGAATTTTTATACTCAAATTGATTCAACTTAGGTTCTGGCACGAGTATTTGCCTATCTATGAGGATACTCATTATATTCATACCGATGATAACTTTTATAACTTGAATAAGAAAGTTACTGTGTCTAATTTTTAAGTTAATCTTGCCTTCTATGTAATAGGATGATAATTTAATGGAGTTTTTATAAATAGCAGCGAATCAATTGAAAAAAAAGTATAAATGAAGGTATTGATCAACTGCAGTAGTTATAATCTGTTATTGATATAGTCAATGAAGGTAAGACTTTCACAATACAAATTGCGATGAAATTTTATAAATAAATAATGAAAGGCAAGGTCGATATTGAGGAATAATATCGTCCTACGTGAGAAGCAGGAATAGCTGAAGGCTATCTGATTCTAAATGTAATGATCATGATCAGAAAAGCAATGATCAACGTTTAAGAGAGATAACGGTTCTATATCGGAATCAAGGGCTTCCAAGATTAACTGATGATTCTAAAAGTGATTATGATAATCGGAAACGAGATGATATCGAGAGTTATAACTGTTTTTACCTGTAGTCAAAATCGTCAAATAGGACTAATCGCTGTCTGAAAACAATAGCCTTTAAAATCTGAAAAATTACAAGGCCATCAAAATTACTGATTATCAACCAACTCTTAAAATAACCGCGAAGACCTATCACTTACATAACCAAATCCTGATGAAATACCGGAAAGAAATGTTAAACGCTGATTTTATTTGTTTCCCCCAAAAATTCTAAAATTGACATATAACCTACCACTTCATCAGATTATTGAAGATGCTTTCTCATGTCAAATAATTGATTATGGATAGGCGAATCCATAGCTTAGATATGATAATTTCCAGATTTTGGCATAAAATTAATCGATCGATTTACACATTACGGTAGTACTTGTAGTTTAAATTGATCCTGAGCTATATCATTCTATAATAGATGGCCACGTTTCTTAATGGTTATCGTCAATTGAATAGGCACTCTAGCTTAGAATTAGTATTTCACCACGTCAATCATGCTCAAGTCGAATTTACCTAATAGTATTGCATTACCTAAAACCATTTTAGCTTCATAAGGCAATAGATTAAGTGAGTGAGTGAAAGGAATTTCCGGTAGTTTAATACTTCTGAATTCACTTTTCTCCTCTTTTTCTACCAACAGAGTCAGCTGCTCTATTTAACGTTTCTTTGCTCAATAATTTATACTATTCAAGATGATGTAATGTAGTATTATTCGTCCGTCTTATTATTTTTCTCTGATCTCGACAACGCGTTGATATTCCTTTTTTCTACTACCAATAGTCTTGGCAAAACTTGATCCGGTAAAGCTTAAACTCTCAATAATGCCAATGGTTTTACCCATATGTCATCTATATGGAAGCCTATCTAAATACTCGTTGTTTTAATTATTTTACGCGATGGTGCCGGTATAACAATGGTGTAAAAATGGAAATTTTTGCTGTTTAAGTTATGCCATCGAATAATACTAGCAGTGAAAACGTAAAAATCTCTTTCATCTATTCATGATGTTAAATAGACATGAAAAGCCATCGCGTTTTCTATAACATTATATACGTATTCCGCATACCATTCAGCTTATAAGCTTGAATTCTTGTTCATATGAGTCTTAATATCTTAACTTGCAAGTCTATCTCTGGTTTATTGATTCGTCACTTCATCAAATATTGCCTACGGCTCGCCAAAGTACACCATTCATTTTATAGACCGGAGGCTCATGTCCTCCATTCTTAGTTACTTAAAAGGATGAAATAAAGTGCATAGAGAATGAGCCATGAATGCAGATGGGGTAGAGGATCGATCGATAAAGCTTAATGATTTCGCAATCAATTTCTCTTCTGCTTAATCATTTTGCTTTGATTGATTAATTGTTGGTATAATAAAGAATTGATGTCGAAAATACTCGTAGAACTAACATTTTTTAATAGGACTGGATTGTTCAATTTTTATTAATCGTAATTACTATACACAAAGCTACAGTATTTAGCACATGTTTTAAAATGTAATTTCCCATCATTGAACGAGTCGATAAAAAACTAGACAGAAGCATCTATTTGACCTAGGTAATTCGATATTGATGTTGCAATAGGTCTACTCCTCAACCCATTCTAGTTTTTGATATAATTTGTCTTCCAATAAGATTGGAAGTAGCTTATTTAATATTAGATGTCTAGAACGAAAGCTAAATTCTCCTTATTTATTGTTACAGTAATTAGTGACTCATTCAAGACGGTAATAAACAAAACGTGATGGCAAGGGAAAGAGAGATGCAACTTTTATATCATGTTTCTATGTGTCTTTCATTTTCCTATGAAATAACTGTCCATTTCATCGATAGAACTCGTTTCAGTAAATGTAACGTACTAGAACGACTTGCTAATTAAAGAGAGCGGGTAAAAAATGTGTATAATTATACAGTATATCATATATCCAAAAGCATTTCTATATTCTATAGGAGTTAAATTTGATTTCAAAGGGCAATTCATCACCAACGTGATCTATGCCACTATGCATTGTTCATAAATTAGAAAATAAAAACTTTAGTCGCTATTCTATCTGAGTTGATAGAAATAATGGACATACAATTTATAACAAGTTCAAGTTGGTAGAATTATTGAAAACTTATCTAAGAATTGATGCTGATACGGAATCATCAATAACGATTGCCTGTTTCTAGTTATGATGGTAATTTGTCTTCATCAGGGATGGCAATTTTTTATATTGGTTGCCATCAATCTACTACAGTATTGGGTGCCTTCTTAAATGAAAGGCTAAGACAAAAGTGACTACAATTTGATCGTTTTAATGATTTTCTTAGGTATTATTTTAAGCTCTATCGATAAAAATTGCTTCATGATTATCAAAAACGATGCTGTCTTGAATCTAGTTGTTGCTAACTAGTCCAGAATATAATCTGCGTTGTTTTAGCTAATTATAAGGGTTAGAGTTTAAATCGTTTTCATAGGCCGTTCTAACATACGATAAATATGATCTGCTAGGACAACAAATAGGATTAACGAATCATATTCTAGAACGTGGATAGGATAATCTTATGGCCAATAATTATCTGAGTGTTGATATCAATTAACTAGCAAAAGCCAGCTAACGGATCTTAAAAACCAAAGGAATACTACTATATCAATCGTACGTGGTTGAAAAAATGGATTAAAGCTAGACCAATTTCAACGTAATTGATCGCACTTTTAAAAATACAGTTATGAATACACAAGACGTAATAATAGGAATGATTGAATGTTCCAAAGTTAAATTGACATCATCCAAGAAAAAGTGAAGACAGTTTATTGACTTACGGGTTTGGTTAAAACATTTTCTTCATTCATGATCTTTGATGAGGAAGAAATTAACCCTATTAAAATCCAAATGACATTGAATAAGGGGGCTAACAAGGCAAATTATTGATACCAGATATTTTTACTGCTTCATTAACCACTTTATCAATTTTTTCAACATTTCCTTAACAACTATGGTATTACTTTCACATTAAATATCTTTAATTATGACTTCATTATAGTTGAATATAAATAAAATCAATTTTTTTCTTTCTAGGCTAGTTTAATTTATCCAGAATTTAAAAAAAATTAATCAAGAAATAACCATCAAGTCAACTAGAATGATGAGGACAAGATGATAAGTTATTAAACGTACTGATAGATTTACCTAATCGTTTGCCACTAACTTCAACATTCGAATGATGGCTTTTGTGCTTTGATATGACGACGATAGGGATATGAATAAACTGCTCTAGTATAGGAATGAATTGAAGTAGACCTATATCAATAATAATATCTTGAATATTGAAATTATTGAGGAAAGTATATGAATAGAGTGGAGAACACTATTAATTCATAGAAAGTTGGAACATGCTCCAATTGAATGTTCAATCATTGCTGTCATTATGGTCTTCTTTAGTCTGTCAATGTATTGTTCATGTGGGCCATATTTTATAGATACTACTAAAACATAAGGACTATAACCCTATTTTAATAGACTGATTTAGCGTTAAGCTTAAACGCTATCGCCGTCGATAGACTAGCAGCAATAACGGACATGCTTGTTGTTGTTGTTGTTATTTTTATTGTTTCCATAAGAATAGATTGCATCCATTCTATTTTTGATTATTATTCCTTTTTTTTGGGGAAATGGAAGGGAGAGTACATATTGAATAGTTTACAGAGTAGATTAGAAGAAAAGAATTATTCTATTGGCTTGCTTTCATTTTTGTAAGGTAGGAAAGTCCATTTTTATAATAAGAAATTTTACCTAGAATAGCTTGAATGAGTATACAAATAGATAATAACCAGCTCAAATTAAAAGTAAAATAGACTATTTATTTGTCTTTTATTCATTTTTGATTGTCTCCAACTGATATCACTTTTACTCTGCTAATCAAATAAAAATTCAGGCCAATAACATGATTGACCGATAAATGGAAAAGAAAGGCTATGGTGTTATTGCATTCCTTTTCACTCTAGTTCAATCTTAGAAAAGGTAAAGGTATCTTTTGTTCAGCATTGATCGTAGATATCAAATTTTACTGCAATAAGGTTAGAATACAATACCTAGCCATGGGAATGGAAAGCATGTTGATACGCCTTGTCTGGTAGAACAGATTGCTTTGTAAATATATACTTTCTGCTCCACAATAATACCTACTTAGGATAGACGATGTTCACATAATAGAATTGGGATGCAATCCTTGGCTATTTACATAGTTTAAAAAATTTGCTGTCCATGATTTAAAATAGCTTCAAGCCTTGCAATACATGGTGTATGATCTATCTTGAAAAATATCACAAATGATATTGACAGAATATTAATTTGATCACTTTTAATTTACAATCCTTTAAGTTAATAATCGTTGTGCATTTATTGAAATGGCAGTCATGAAAGGAAGTACGAGAAGATTTATTTAGCGATAATTGTTATTGGTCATAACTTTGTAATGGCCATGGGATAGGTTAGGTGTTTCTTATAACCTCCCCCAATTTTTTATGCTTTATTAAAGATTATAGCCAGTTACAGTTTCTATCAGGAATGCATTGTACAGCTTCATAACTGTCGATTGTGTACTTATTATCATAACACTCGAGTATCTAATATATTATTTTGATAGCAAAATGGAGGCAAGAGAGGCAAGAACAAAAGGCAATGAAAAAATTGCTTTGGAATATTTATGCTATCATGTTGGTGATTATTATTAGAATGACAATATTCTATTGCTGGCATTAATTCTAAGGAGCGTAAACGCGTATACACTTTCATAATAGGCAATTAGTAAATATTCCGACAGCACTGATAATTACATCGACTGGAATATGAATCTAGCAAGAATCGTTGCTATAGCAAGAGTAGAGAGATAAATGAGATAATTAAATACGGAATAGATGCTGTGAAAGCGCACATTTATATCATCATTCACAATATCATTTTTAATTCTTGATTCTTTCAATCTATCCGGCTCTTTAGAGATTTTTTGCTATTTCTACATAACCCAATAGGATATAGAATACTTTATCACAACTGTAGTTTAATATATTGAAAATTTCACTGACCTGCATTCCACTTGTATATCCTGCTCCTAAAATTAAAGTTAGCTTACCTTAGCAGTAAGAGACGATTATTTTAGGAGTGATCGAATACTTAAGGCCTATATACTATACATACAGTATATCTGATAGCTATAGTTCTTATCATTATAGGACACTTCATGTGATTGGTGAATAGTAAATTTAAAGTCCTTGAGACCATACACGTATAACATTAATAACATTGCTTTTATTACATAAAAATAAAAGTAGTCCCCGTCTGGATGTGGTATACACGTGTACTACTGAACAGTATCTACGGACCACTTACTGCAGAGGAATTGCTCTATTTGCTATTTTTAATCATTGCATCGTGTAAACGACCAGCCTAAATGACCCGTCGGCAGCCGAGTATCTCATAAGTTATACAGTAACATGTACAGTAATTACTATTCGGAGATATAACCCCAATACTGTAATTTGATTTTAATTCATAAATCGATTAGTGACATACGCGTATACCTGAAGTTCTTTGCATGAGCTATCTTCAATATTCAGTGTAATGCAGTTCCATAGAACAATTATCATTCAGCTATGATCTAAAAAGTCAACTTTTCAATTAAAATTATAGCGCTAGAGATGGATCTGTTTCGATTCACGTGTAGGACTACAGGATATTTAGATGATGAACCTTTGATATAATCTCAACTTTCTCTTCTATGATTTACTAATCCTCTGAAAATGCTACGCTAATAGAAGGCATTCAAAGTTAGCCTGTGATCCATTAATGCATTACGTGTACGCATATAGCTGCAATATATAGTCATCAAAGTTTACACATCGTCAATTGGTTCATAGGCTGATAGAAATAGACATGATGCAAGTTAATATCAAGAAGTAGTTTTAAGGCTAGAAATGCAATCGCGCTCAATCAATTCCACTACAGTATAATGTTGGATGGATTTTATAAGATTAACCAACTAATCCGTAAGTACTACGGCGAAGTAAGAAATTGCACCTAACAATACCTAGTGAAAATGTTGGCGTTCGCATGCTGCATAACTCATCAAATTAGTTTTTCACTTTTTAGGGAGTTTTTTTATTAGTTAATTGCACCGATCGAAATCGCTAACTTTTTCTATCTCCTGAAAAGTTGCTACTGCCATCAACAATTTCCATTGATCAAATTACACTTCCATATTGGCATTGGTCAACATAGATGATGTAACTTCACAAGGATAGATAACTTTAGAGTGAATTGTTCGGTTGCTACATTCTTTTGAAAAGCCATTGTTATGACAAATAAAATTAGCAGATTACAGAATATAAGAGATGAGTTAACTCATTTTAAACAGTACCAAATATAGATGCACTTTTTTAAATCTCACACTTTCTAGAATACTACAAGTGACCTTATCTGAAGGCTGCATAAAAAAGCAATTGCAGTATGTATCATACAAAATGGTGCCACAGGTTGCAATCGAGCCGAAAGTTACACAATAGTATTTAACATTGTATGCCGTGATTCCTAATAAAATACTGTCGCAGCAATACAGTACATTAATGCATTAAATGAAATGTTCAAAGTAATTTATAAAGCCTGTTATTCTTTACTTTAGCTTACTCTAGGTACTAACAGTGCTATTGGTTTACAACACTGCTAGCAGTCTTTCAGAGACAACGAGTTGAATGGCAGTTACATTGCTCAAGCGGCGATTACTCTTCCGACATGGTTTATCACGGTCACAATAGTACATCCTTACTACAAGGTAATATGCTCCCTTTCACTTTTACCAATACAAATGACACAGCACGAGACGTATAATAATATTAATAATTGTACACGTAACCAAAGAAAGCTGATTCATACGTACAGTACATATTTCCATTTAACGATTGTTAATTAGCTTCGTTTGCCTATAGAGCTTTCAACATACTATTGAAAAGACCTGGCTAATTCTTTAAGCCAATGCAGGAAATTCTAGCTCATTGCTGACGTCTGGGGCCGCTTCCCGGCGATCTCTGTTAAAGTGATCATTTCCATTGCGACCATGGAAGTCACCTCGGCCACGTCCTCTACCACGGCTACGGCCGCCTCGGCGCCCACCGCGACCTCGTGATCCACCGTCATGGCGAGGTTGCAGATTGATCTCTACCTGATCTGTTAAGTTTTTCTGATTGCGATATGATTCCCTCTTTCCTCTGTCTTGTCTTTCGAACTAGCATAGAATGATGATCATACAGTTTAATACAAATAAAGGGATTGCAATTTATAGACCAATATTCCATGCTTCAATTGATTTCAACCTTGGCATTTTCAGTGGCATCATCCCCTTCTTCCTTTTCTAGTTCCTTAGTATTTCTCCACTTTGATTGATCTTCGTTTTCACCACTTCTTCGCAAATTCTTTTCCGGCTTACCTTTCAACTTGGCCTGTTGCTGTTTGTATTCATCCAGAGTCAGTTGGCTAATTGCTTCCTCTTGATCGTCTTCCACACTATCGGTTAAGATTTGTATTGGTACTTTTAGTAGATTATCACTAGTGATACTGTTTGATTATAAAGCTCGATGCCGATCTAACGGTTACATCTTTTACGTATAAATTGTCTTGTTCAATCAATTCAGGTATAACGCGACAAACACCAAAGATTTCATTTCTACACTTACTTTTCACTGTCATCGCCCCAATCTCGCGTTTCTGCAGGTTGGTCACCCCAGTTTGCAGATTCTTCTGTGCTGTCATCCCAATTCTTTGATTCCTCTTGAGTATCTCCCCAGCCTCCTACTTGGTTGGTTTCGCTTGAGAATCAAGTATGATCAAAAGTGAATTGTTAAAATGGGTTTTATCTAGCATTGCAAGCAGTCTAGTAATGTACTAAGAATAGAGTTCAACTAGTCGTACTACTGATCAGCATTAACATAACATATATCGGTTGTTGCAAGATTGTGCGGTAAGTGCAGTACCCTACGAGCACACATGGTTTAAGTTAATGTAACGTAAGATCTACAAGAATGAGGCTAAAATGATTGATGCTATGGCCATCATCCATACAACATGATATCTTTACGAAAGGATAACATTAAGATAGTGGTAATCTGAGAAAGAATATCGAACAGGTGTAAACTCATCGTTGACCAACGCTACACAGGTATTTAGCATGGATCACGTTATGACCTGTACAACATTGCTTTAACTTACTCTGCTTTCAGATCATCGCTAGGTTTGCCCCAATTATGTGTGCCGCCACCTTCACGCTTTTCGAAGGACTTGACACCACTAGTATTGGAAAAAATTATTTGAACTTAGACCATGATTGCATTATCGGCATGGCAATTGTCAATCTCTGCATAAGCAACCACTACACTACTTCACATGCAGTGGTAACAAGGTGATGATGATGCTGTCCATAAATACGAGTATAGTAAGAGCATCAGCATTCCTTGATCACCTTGAGTCAATTCAAAGTACATCACACGAAGGTATATCGCTAAGAAATGAGATATGTTAAAGTACGAGTTGATTGGTAAGGCGATCACATATTGTATATCACATGTGATCAGACTAGGTAAAATTTGGATGAGAATGCTATTACTGTCTATCAATGAGTTACGTTTTGGAGCTTCCAGAGCGGCGTTCGAATTCTCTTTTTCCAGCAAATTTGCCACTGCCACTGCCACTAGCGATTCCGCCACGTCCGCGACGAGGAGGACCACCTCTTCTACCGCGGCCACCACGTTCACCGCCGCCTCGTTCGCCTCCTCGTTCACTTCGTTCACCTCGCTCTCCTCTTGGGCCTCTGTAACTTTCTGAAAAGTTGCCTTCTCCAACACCGTTAGAAACTTCGTCTCTCTGACGGTAATCTCCGCGACGATCGCCGCCACGACCTCTTCCACGATTGCTAAATCCACGCTGGTTTTGACCTACAAAAATAAAAAATTGAAATGATTTTCAAACATCGTGGGTGTGATCCATATCGTCAGCGTGTTCTGTTCAACTCTTTCCTATTTGCAGTCATTTTTAACTACTATTGCACGATGATACTGCCATCTAGTTATGGATCTATCTACTTTAGTGCATGAAGAATACGTTGATTGCTTGTACTCTTTGCTAGGCAGCGATTCCATGTCCGAATCAACTCAAAATTGATGTAAGAATGAGCAAGGTTAGCCTACCAACACTGAAATGCTAGCTGCTTTGCCCATCTACAATACATGTGTAATGACAACGTACTAACACGATAGACCCAATTGTGCAACAAAAATGATGATAAGAAATACCTTCTCTTTTGCCAGTACGAGGTCTATCAGTCCTTTTTTCAGTTTTATTCTCCGCTTTGTTGGTCTTCTCTGATCTTGCTCTGGACGATTGATCCATCACTTTCTGCTTGCTGCCTACAGCAGGCGTAGTAGCAATCTTCTTTTCTACTTTAACATCTTTCTTTTGCCGTAAAATCCTTTCTCCACCGTCTTCGCCTTCAGTACTCAGCAAAAGGGCAAATCGATTTCCTTGTAATAAATTGTTTTCCTCTTCCATCTTCGGTTGTCACCGATTAACGGCGATATTGGATGGATTCAAAAGCGTGATTCTACAACCTACCAAATATGGCGCATGAGTGCTCAAAGCAGAGCTTGTCAGCTTCGTTGTTTGTATGATCGCAGGCTATAGTGCTTCCTTGGCGATCTGCTAGGATGGCATTGTAGGCCATCTCCAACGGTACGATAGACTTCAAGCGTGGATCCATGCGTATACGAGCCACGTGGACTAGCGTTATCCTTGGTTACAACTACTTATTTTCAAGTAATGTACTGAACAGTATATAGTACTCAAGTACAGTGGTACGGGGCAGTCTACTGTGCCATCGAGATGCAAAAAGATGTTGACTCCAGTACCAATGTTTTCAGTTGTTTCAGTACGACAGTCCCTGGCAGTTCTTTACCTCAATTTCCACCCCCCCCCCTCATTTATTCCATGGTGTGTCCAGTACAGTACAGTACTGGATACTCAGCATACAGTATACTGTACTGTAAAGTACAGTACAGTACGGTACGGTATGATCGTATCCCGCAGCTGCGCACAAACTAACGCCATTTGCATGCAGTACTGTACAGTACGGTTGATTTTTTTTTTTCTTGAGTACTGTACAGTACAGTACTGTACTATAGACTACAGTACAAACCCTTACAGTCTGTAGTGTAGACTACAGTACTGTCGACGGTGATTTGATTCGATGTAATATTCTGATGAAAATTGAGTAAACATAGAATCTTTAAAGAGTTTTCTACATAGCCATTTTGATTGCTACATTTTCTTATAACGGTTGCTATCGACAGAGCAAGTTTTGCTTGCATACTCAAGCAATCCTTAGACACATTCTAATGATTGGTATAGAATTGACCACAGTACTAAGGACATTGTACCGATATCTTACAGTACCTGCTAATCTTAACTTGGTATGTCCATCACCGTATATTAGTTAGCATAATGTGCTTTGGACCATCAACTAATCTTAATATAGCATTTCATCCGTCAATGCATTATTGAAAAGTAGTATTCTACAAGCATAGCTGTGAATATCGTCATGCCTAGCTATTACCGGGATATAAATAACGTCGAATGGTAATACTATCTGTTAATTATTAACAAATAAGTACATTATCATAAGCCGTCAGCAAAGCAACGTGAGCTTGTACTAGTAATTTTGATTACTGCATTACTGTATTGTACATACTGTACTGTACTGTACAGAACAGTAGTCAGTACACCAGTCAGGACACTAGTCAGTACTGTCGTTGGGGAAAAAAAATTGGAAAATTGATTTAAATGCCCGTCGTCATATGGAATATCAATCAAATAAGTCAATGCAAATTATGAAGGCACAGTGGCAATGCAAAATATGACTGCACAGTGGAACTAGATTCAGTATGGATTGTATCGGACAAAACTTGAAACTTTTCCTTTATTCCATGAATTCACAGACAATTTTGTCAGCACATATCAAAACCGTGCAATCGCTTCTTATATCAACTCTGCGCTCATATCCTACTCATGATCGTCATTTGAGGACACGGTACGCAAGTACGAGCAATTAGTAGTTCAATTGATGTAATTTCCGGGATCGTACAAGCTCATTGACTACAAATTGACCTAAAGTTAAATGATTTCAGAATCTGTTGTGTTTAAATGAAGTTTGCAGGTATACATGTCCACTGTGTACTGTAGTGTAAGGCCCGTCCATAATAACCCCGATGACTCACGTACTCAGCGTCAATAGCTTAAAACGATGATACATTCATTATTCCAGGAGTCTACTGAATTTAAGTTTACAGGTATCCATGTCCACTGTGTACTGTAGTGTAGGCCGTTCATAATAACCCCGATGACTCACATACTCAGCGTCCATAGCTTAAAACGATGATACGTTCTTCTTCGAGTCTATTGAATTAAGTTTGGAGGTATGCATGTCCACCACTGTGTACGGTATACTACTGTACAGTACATATATTTATTGTACTGTATATTCAAGATTGAATGCGTCAGCAGTGGTGGAACTCCATTAGTATAGTGTAATAAACCTTTGATGCATTACCAGGAGTTTCTGACGAGACTATAAAAGGCTGGTGCCTGAAGATTCCTTTTTAGTTCGTTAGTCGGTTAGATAGTCAACTAGTTTTTCAATTGATATTTAATTGTAAAGACTATAATCTTGGGTGCCAAGATTCCTTCAGTAATAAATGATAGTAAATCTCTGACTATCTCGTCTACATCATCTGTGACGCTATAATTGTACCATAGTATTCGGTCGTTGGAACTGAATTATTTGGTGATATAGCTAATCTCGCCTCTTTAAGTTAGTAAGTGGCGTTCTCCGCAAGGATTGGCGTGTGTAGACTACTTTGTCACTAGTGGTGTGTGACATGCATACCAATATCAAACCTACACAATCGCAATACGAAATAAAAGCCTATCGAATGATGGATGCCGTTTTTGCAAAGGCGTCTTACCCATAGCTTAAGCTATTAGGAGCTATCAATTGGACAACATTCGTACAATAGAAATGATAAGTGCAGCATTACGAACTGATCTGAACTAATTATTTAGCATACATGCATCTGATAATGATATTATTCATTCATTAGTATGCTGTAGTACGTTTTTATTATACGTACTATCACCCAAATAGGACTCAGTAAGCTAAGCTATGGTACATAACTCCAAAGATAAGTAGAGTATGATTATACGAGTAAAAGAGTCCGTATGCAACTCTGAAGATCAGTCGTATTAACTGCAAAAAGATTTCAAGATGCAGGATCTCCAGTTATGGAAGAAATAATAATGTTGCATGATCAGATTTTATTTATTTTAACTATCATTATTTGTGTTGTTTTGTGAAAGTAAAGAGCTAACTCTGCCAAGTTGTCCTTACGCCCTCTGTGCTCCAGATTTCCTGTACCACTATCTTTCTTTATTGATTAGTTTCGATATTAGATATTTCTTACGGAATGAAACTGGTGATAGATTACTAATTTTTTTCATATCAAACTACGATGTTATTTCTTACTAAACTTAACTTACAGCATTAACATTGTACATCCGTACACTAATTAGGTCGACGTCATTTTGACTCTACAAAATTGACTGTCACCGAACTGATACTTGTATAGCTTTCTGTAGCATTGACATAATATATATCGGCTAGATAACACTATACGTATATTTATAAGAAAATAGAAAGACAAACGCACCGTATATTATCCTAATACCGAACCATGAAAGACCTGAAAAGTTGCGAATTAATTACGCCTACAGTATGTTGCAATTCTATGAGGGGAATTAGATAGACACCCGCAAAAAGTATTTTAAATATAACATAATCATAACAAATTAATTATATATCGTAATTAGTTCCTAGCTAAGATATATCGTTACTGTTTAAAATGGAAAGTATGGATATGCAGTACCGTAATCCGCTTAGGCATGGATTACTAGCTTAGGTCGGATGAGAATCAGCTGAGATGGTCATTAAAATTAAAATTACTCACATGCTGTATACGTACTGTACACGCCCGCACAGTCACGTCTGCGTACTGTACATATATACTACAGTGTACAATACAATCTGACCAAATATGGTAATACGCGTACAGTATTCGTATTGTCCAATGTTGTCATTTTAACAGACCTAGTGTTGACCAAATGGTGCTATAAATGTATTTCTGAACTAATCCTGTATTATCAAGTATTAACAAGGGCATCAATGAATTCGATATCATCAGAATTATGCATTTACTGTGGTATATGTACAGTATTTGCTATGAACATTTTATGGTTTGGATTGTATTTTGAAATGGACAGATTCATTGATACTACAGCAGCTTAACGTCCTGTCACTTCGTTGATAGATTACAACTCATTACTTTCAAATTCGTAATAATACAGCATCATGGCGAGTACAGGTGGATATCGCTGACTGTGATCCTGTAAACATTGCAAGCCAGTACCATATTTGGAATGCTTTTCAATGAATTGATAAAGGCATGCATGAACTCTTAACCCTATACCATGACTAAGAAACTATTTTACGCTTTATTTGTGCAGGGACTACTCAAAACCGGAGTATGCAAAAAGGCCGTTGTGCGTATGTTGTAGAGTACGCAATTCTGCACACTAGCTTAATGCATAGAGTGCCTAGCTCGCTTAAACAAGGGTAATCTTAATTGTATTTAGCGAGCTCATGGTGTTTTATACGAGATTCTGTGACGATGCAGTTATTTACTGTAGTCTATACCGCCTAGCAACTTACTGTACGAGTATAAAGAACTCTCCAACTTGTCTCTATTTGCAAATTGTTTATGCATTGATATTATTGCATGACAGTGATATTATCCAAATTGACTTATAAATAGAATTCTTATGACCTATATAATCAGCATTCCTATGATGTAATTTGTGCCTATGCGACAAGATCAGACTTTCCATGAAATCATACAATGATACTATCCAAATTGGCTTATGAATAGAATTCTTATGATGTATACAGTATAATCAGCATTCCTATGATGTAATTTGTGCCTATGCGACAAGATTAGACTTTCCATGAAATCATACGATAGCTTATGCCCCTGTAATGTGACCATCCTATACTGTATGGATCCACGCCCGTCATACAATACAGTAGTCATAGGTAAATGTTGAAAAGAGGCGACTTTATAGTCAAATTAAAGCGTAAGTTATATTTATAGCAGGTGACTAATAAACTCTTCTTATTCTGTGAATTATTATTATTTAAAAGGTGTTTCCAGCAAAATACAATGACGTCACAATGAGTCGACATTCAACATACCACACACCTAATCACACCTTATGGCTGGATCATTGTTGTTTCTTTCTTTTGTTTGAGTGCAAAACTTTAAAGCCCATACCCTGGGCTAACCCGGACCCGGCAATGCCACGTTTGCAGATTCGCCGCAGTACGATACAGTACACGGTACTGACTGTACTCACTTTCCCTGATCAGTGGCGTTTCAATTTGGACGGAAATAACTCTCTAAAAAATAGATAAAATATCGTACAGTAGTATAATCTGATAAAATATTTTGAATATAGAATTCAGGATGGTACAGATTGATTCCTTCTCTGTGCTTTTACTTGGTAGCAATGAAAAAATACTTTGATGGAGATACAGGAATAAATTGTACAATGTGAAGTACAGTTGTACAGTTCTATACCTACTAGATATATCCATCCTATTTACAGGACTGTACATGACAGTATAGTAATCTCGACAACATACTGGCCCCAAATTACTGTACATCAATATCTCCGCATTGAGATACGTTTTAATTAGGCGCAGTATATTGTATATATTTATATTTTCATGCCTTGGAGAAATTACAGTGATATCATTCATTTTGCCGTACTAGAGTGTACAAGTCTACATGCACTGTCAATGGATCTGCAGCGGAAGTTATAAGAGTTCATGGATAATTAATACGACTAATTATAATTGTTCACTTGCCTACGTTTTACAATACATGACACGGGAATGAAAACTCGTGATGACTGCTGATTAGTGATTACATCATTTAATTCAAAAATGATCAATACCTCATTTCAAACACGTTTGTATATTTACGGTAATTATAGCAATTTAGCGTAGTTTTTGGAAAATGAAATCTGATAAAAAATAAAAAATAAATCTTATTATAAAACTCATTAAAATGATCTACTGTAGACTTGACGGCGATACCATCCATGTTAGCCGCTGAAGCGAAAAATGAGCTTATCAATTGATGATAGCTAAAATGGTCAGAAGATAGAAAGTTGGCCACTCTATAAACTGAAGTAATACTGATCATGATTTGCGTACATCACAGGTGATTAGTGGCGATGGTACTTATTGGCACAGGCTGATACAAGTTATAACAAATTTGGACTATTCAATGTACTGTATATGACATACTATACTTCTCGGTGAATTTTTAATTTTCTTTTTAAGTAATGATATGGCGTCAAGGTGACTCTTGCATATCGCTACTGTCATCGTCGAAAGGATCAATTACTGTATGCGGTTACTATATAAGATTGGAAAGACCTTTCAATTGAATTGAATTGAATTTATTTACTGGCGCAAAGATAACAGCATAGGGTATCAATGATGACATCATGCATCATTTTTAGCACACAATGCTTACGCATTATAGATGCTTTGTTTACCGCTATTACGTAAACATTATACGGAAAGAAATCCGACAGCAGGATGATATAAATTGGGCGTTCTGCATTCCAAATTGCTTTTCAAGACGTTACCACATTTGCATCACTACGTACGACAGTTGTTATCGATTGCGATTTACCATTTAATTCTGAACCAGAAGTGATTATCCAGTTGAAACTAGACCATTGGAACTATTCGTTACTTGGAACGATTACAAGGTCAGTTGAAATCTGCCATAATCAATCATTTCAAGTATCATGAAATCGGATGTCTAGTACTAGCATAATCTTGGTTGCATGATTTTGAATATCGTATTATCAAAGTGATTGAAAAAATTGTTAATTTTAACCATGATATCAACATTGATTTACTCTATGTCTCCATACTACTTGCTGATCAATAATGACATCGCATTAATTCCATTCATGGAAATTATAATTTATTGACTGTTCACTAATTAATACTAACGAATACGCCACGCCGGTTATACTGTACAGTACAGTACAATAATGATGAAAGGCTTTGGCGATTTCGTCTACTGGTACAGTGCAGTGGGTGCTGGAAATTTCCAGCAGTCCGTAACTCCATGTAGTATCATTTGTACGGTACACCGCTGGAGCTCTTACTAACGTATACAAACATTGAAACGTGTGATGGGGTGCTGATAGCTCACCATGACCACAGTACCAAGTCTACAGTACTACAACGGAAGTTTCTAGAAGTTCTACTGTACACTGTACAGTAAAGTGGTCACTGCGCACTGCGCAGTCGACCACTCCATGTTGTTGATTTATGATTTAAATGACCTTTTAACTTTCTAATTGCAGTATTCTAATGCTAATGAGATGATGAATGAATATTTTGCATTTAGAATGATTGATACCGCAGAAATGGTTTATTTCCCGCCGAATGGCATTGCCAAGGTCGATAAAGAGCGCGATGTTGCTTTTCAAAGTTGTTTAGGCAGTGATTTAAAGGGTCCTTGGCCATCTAATTATTATTACACAAGTAGTATACCGCTCTGTTATAACGGCTTGATGGGTCTTCCCGCCAAAAGTTTGGGCCATGGCAATGCTGCCGGTCCACTTTATACAGTCTTAGCACAAAATGGAGCTGTCTTAATTTTAACGCCCAATCCAGCCATTAGTCATATCAATAATGACACCATCTCCAAGTTCAATATTAACGCCAATCTTCATCATATTGATCCACGTACGATCGAATATGTCCAATCACGTTCACTTTATCTCTCGGCTAATGAAACTATGTATGCCGATACGCCATCTCAGCCCAAGATGGAAAAAAGCACCAATGGCAATAGTAATAAGCCTAATTTCAAGAATAGTTTAAATGATATCAACTCCAGATCGGATAGTGTTTTGACAACAAGTAGCAATGAGAGCAGTTCCAATAGCAGCCAATGTGATTCAGTGGAAAATGAAGAAAGTAAGGAAGATGATCAACATGATGGAAAGACCATTATAAGAGGTCGACCAAGGACGGATAACATTGCTTATCTACGTCGTGTTGGTGCTAAATCCAAATCGACAATACGATGCGAAATCTGCCAACGCACTTTTCCTCGCGAGAAATCATTACAAGCTCATAGGCGTACACATACTGGTGAACGCCCTTATGTCTGTGATTTTCCCAATTGTGGCAAAACATTTGCTCAAAGTGGTCAACTCAAGACTCATTTACGCATTCATACTGGTGAAAAACCATTTATGTGCTCTATCCAAGGTTGCACTTCGCGTTTTACTCACTCCAATCGTCATTGCCCTGATCATCCATACGCTGCTTTACAGCGCAATGATGACGAAGCTAGTATCACATTGCAAAATGATGATCCGCTGGTCATGCAATGGCTTGCTAAACTTCAACAATCGCGCCGAGATAGACAGTTGAAGAGGTTGCAAAAACAACCACCTACTTCACCACTAGCGGTCGAAAATCAACAAAGTAATACGCTTGAGGATGCCCCTGATAAGAAAAAAACGGCTCGTTTACAAGCTAAGAAACGTTTAGCTGATCAACGAGCAAAGTGGAATGGAGCTATCGCTTTAATGGAACTTTCTGAAAATAAAGCGGATGTATAAAGCATGATGACTTGGCATAAACAATCATTGGAGAGTAGGAGAGCAATTGGATATGGTCTTTCTGTGCAGCCATCGACTACAAAAAAAAATTATAATATTATACTGTATTACCCTACGAGTGTAGGAACACCGACTAGCTTGCTTGTCACGGTCATCTTTAGCAATTCTTTTTCTTGCCAACCGTTTCTCTTTACCATTATACTAACTCTACTCTATACTCACTTTGTATACGTTAGCAAAGAAATCGTAAACTTGGACATTATTTCTTAAACTCTTGTAGGTGATATCGTTGTGCGATCTACTACAGTCATTATTGTACATTTAAATACTTCTATTGTCAAAATTTTTTCATATTAGTTTATTATTTTCAATCCTTTATGTTGCTTGAATTTGAAGTTGCTATGCCGTAGTGCAATTTAAATTCCACCTTAGCTCAGTTCGCAGCGCGTACGTCTAGTTATTGTTGGTTAGTAAAGAGGATATTCTTCGATATCATCGAGAAAATATCCGAGTACAGTAGAATGCATTTAATCCCTAGAATACAATTGATAGCTATTGCTAGAGCCTTTAACAACAATTACATCAATATTAGATATCAGCTTTTTTATGCGGGCGATAGATTAGTTGCTGCTGTAATATAGCAATAATTTTAACTTTTTACAAGAGTTTTAACAGGAGTAAAAATGAAGTTTACAACCACTTTTTATAATACGTATAAGTTACAGGATGTTTAGTATTAATTCTTGTGGTTAATTTTGCTTCGATCTTGCAGTATTCTCTGTTCGATCCTATTCACATATACCGTAACGATAATGTTATCTCGACTTATTCTTAACAAAAATATCAAATGCTTGTTTTCTAACATTTGCCATATATATTATTAACCAGCTGTGCTGTGAAAATCTCGTTTTTATTCAATATATTTACATACTCGTATAGATATATATATATATATATATGTATATATACATACATATATACATATATATATGTAATAATAATATATATATATATACATTTACACTCTAGCATAAAGTACTATATCAATACATAGATAACCAGCGATAATAATGTTTTTTATTAATTATTTAAGTTGAAAACTTTATCTTTGACTTAATGAAAAATCACATCAAAATTGTAATGATGAAATAATTCCGTTTTGTAAAATATAAATTATATTGGCTGTATGTGTTGTTGATTTGACTAAATCATAACTTTAAAATTTTTATTTTTAATTATTATCGATGATCATTTTTGAAAACTATATTTTAGCTTATAGAAAACTTCAACGTAGATATTAGTCAAATAAAATGCAAACCATTTCTAGGTATGGTACTTCAGTAATTTCATTATGTAGATCGATTTAAAAATAATTAAAAGAATGACGATAATGCATTGAATACCTGTTGCTGCAAATGAAATTTGCAGCTATACAATGTTTTAATTATATTAAGTCGGTGTGGATATATCATGTCGTACTAATAATAATAATAAAGAAACATATGGTCAGGATCTTGAACTGGCATCGTTCACAATTATGAAGTTCAAGAGAAAACAATAAAAAAATCTCTTTCAACACAAATACAAATAATTCTCTGTTGCAATTTCGTTTTATTAGTGCACATACACGAATATTAGTCAAGTTTAATAAAGTTAAGAAAAGTTTTATCGAATGAATCATAGTCATCAACTGCCTGCTGCATGTTGCTGCTTCAATGGTGTTCGTCTGATTAATTTGTAAATTACTTTACCAACAACAAATTACTATCACACACTATTTATTTATAACAAGATACGCGTATACGCGTGTTATAAGGTATAAAATACTTTTTTTAAGTCTTGCACTCTCAAGTATAAGGGCGTACTATCAATTAGAGATTCATTCTGACTACTGAAAAGTTAGAAAACAACAAAAACATCCGGTAATAATACTTAATACATGGTTACTAATTGTAGAAGCATCCATTGCCAGGAGTATCTATACGAGTATATCATTAATTACAGTAATTTTTGTCGTAGACTGCATGCGTATATTTGATGAGAAATTTTCACAACAAGAGTTGAATTATTCATCCGCAATTACATAATAATTTATGCCAAGCTACATGATGCAATCCTAGAGCTCTATTAGTTTTAGAATATCAAACGTTGCAGTTCAGTTTAGACAGAAGGATAATAGATTTATTACAGTGCAATAACATTATATGGTAGTGTTCTAATTGCATCAATAGTTAATGTAACATGCAAAAAATTTTGTAAGCAACTTACTTTACCGTATTACTTAATGGTCACTACAACAGTGACGCATATAGACGTGGTACATAATGTAACAAAAAAAGAAAATGAAAATGAACACACAATACAAGAAATTCAATAATACGGTTTAGAAGTGCTCTATTTTTGTCTGCCAGTAGATATTTGCTGGCGCTATATATATTGTAGCTGTAGTAGAATTAGTACCGTGAAATTAGAGAATTTTTCCTCAAAGTGAATGCACAAATAAGATATCAATCATACAATTGGAACATAGATTCGTATTGACAAGATGTTAAGTAGATATTTTTAAATAGAGATAAAAATATCGTTATACATTCATAGTACTATTTCACTCCAGTACAGTATTTACTTAGACTTAATCAGTTCTCATTTTATCATTTCAATGAGTATTTTATGCTACCCTAAATTAAGGTCATATTGGAATAACACAACCATGACAATCATAATAAAACCGTGAAGTCTAAATATCATTTATATTCGTATAAGCTTAGCATCCTGCGCCAGCAGAACATTTAAAGTTTATAAAAGAATGAAGGATCATAAGTATATTTAGTTTAGATTATTGTATACTTCAAGGATTAAGCATGATTACAAATTGGTAATACTGTGATTTTGTATGAACACTTAAAGACATCTAACAATTTGCCAAGGCTACATGCATCTGGAAAAGTTATATCGTGGAAATTATAATTAATTATTGTTACCTGATCTATTTGTCCTTTTTGACAATTAGAATTATTATCCCATTATACATTGACTCTTGCAAATCGACCCAAAATAAGTTTTAATTCAATAGAATATTATACTATAGATAAAAACTAAATCTTGATAAGATAAAATATTCAATAACTTTTAGCTTAATCAACCAAAACTGATACGTTACATATAAATTGTGAAATTTACAGTCAACCCCATCGCACTCTGTTTTGATAAAATTTAAAGGAAATACGAGCCCGATCAAAACGTCCGCGTAACGATGTCTATTATTTTTAAGTGCTAAAATTTAATAGTCTAAAGTAATTAACTTAAAAACAGCTTTTACGTAAAGCATTCAAATTTCTATTATTCCCCATCTACGAAATACTTTCCTATATAATTAAAATACAAAAAATTTATAGTATAAGTAGTGAGTTGATTGCAATTACAATGATGCAAAATAGTAGCTTGTACCTGCAGTGATTTGTTTCTTAACAAATGAAATCTTATAGCCTTTTACATCTGCGAGAGATATATCTAAACCGGAGAGTGTGCTACCTGGGCAAGAAAATTTTACAGCTACTCTTTTGGACTTGGTAGGTCCAGAACTGAGATCAAAGTGTCCTTCGATTTTAGATCCTAATAATGAAATCAATAGGAACGTCAAGGCATGTTAAATAAATATCAAGGCCGATTAGTGTATGGCTAATTGATTTACTATTACCGCTATTACTATTTTCAATTCTAGTTAATTTCCACAAAGCTCTATCTAGTTCTTTATTCCTAAACACGTAAATCAAAACACCATTTCATTAATAACTGTATAAAATATATTTGTGCTGAACGAAATCAAATCTAGTGTATTGGGTCAATGGAATTATATGCTGACCAGGTAGCTTCCTGATTCATCTGATGATTTGTTACGCCTCCATCGACTGGGGCAATAAAATTGACATTTGCCAAAGGAATTGCTGACGATAAAGCATCCGCATTATATGTATATTCTATCGATACATCAGTAGATTGAGGTTCGCACTTCCATTCTCCACGTAATTTCAAGGGTGTACTCTTTCGGTCCGTCTGACTTTACCTAAGAGTGAATTTAATTTAAAAATTCAGTTCTAGTAGCTTTAATTATCACAGCCAAAAGCAACGGAATAGCATTCACATCATAAACTGTAAATTTACAGCAATTTCAGTTTATATGACATACTTGATATTTTAGTACATCTACATTATGATACATAGATGATTGTTCAGATTGTTGACTTAGGTGGGTAACCAGATCGGACATTTTAAAATCGATCCGGTAATCAGCATCAGTAAGTTGGCTAGAACTGAGAATTATGAAAACAATGGCCAGCATGAACAGTAGTTATCACACG
Organism: Trichoplax adhaerens; assembly: GCF_000150275.1. Taxonomy (NCBI): domain Eukaryota; kingdom Metazoa; phylum Placozoa; class Uniplacotomia; order Trichoplacea; family Trichoplacidae; genus Trichoplax; species Trichoplax adhaerens. The sequence continues at coordinate 2,308,519 of NW_002060952.1, read as the reverse complement.
TTTTCTTCTGGTCTTATCATAATGGGCTTTGCATTAATTTATACAGTACTGTACATACCTAGTAACAAATAGATTATTAAGGGCTACTTGTTCTAGATTTTTCGAGCCAGTTAGCCTTAACTTTAACGCCGGATAATTTGGGTTGTCATGAAACAACTTTAAACTTTGCGTTGGAAAGGATATCTTCATTTCTCCAGTTATCTTTACTAGACAACTATAATTATATATATATTGATATATACGCGTATGAATAGTTGATTAAGTATTATAAAATTTACTATTAATATAATAAAATTAGCATGACACTGTCATTTATCATTTCGTAACTTGCCTATCATCAGGTTTGAAACATGCATTAACAACTTCAGTAAGGGCAACAGCAATAATAGCTGATTTTTCTGTCCTAGCGGGCATGGAGGCACTTCTAGTTGCTGAAATAGCGGTTGATAAGGTTTTTAGAGAAAGGGATGGGGAGGAACCTTCATTCCTTGGGCCTCGGTCATCACTAGTCGATCGTGGTATAGACTGAATTGTTCCAGAAGGGGTAATAGAAATAGTAGAGCTTCTAACATTGGATGCCATCAGTGGTGGAGGTAATTTATCCAAAGTTGGCGAAGTTGGTCCTGCAATAAATAACGGCCCATTTATAGAATTCCGATCTTTCGCTTTTGGAGGTAGAGGAGGAGGGTTTTCAGATGGTGAAGAAACACTATTGAGGATAGTTGCTTTCTTTACATCCTGTAAAATAATTATAATACTTCAATTTTGAGACCAAATATCAAGTATTTCAATAAACTAAACACATCTGCTAATAAGAGGAAAGTATATTACTTACGCTTGGCGGTGAAATTTCAATTTTTGCTGTTGAATCTACACTTTTTCTCTTTGCTAAATAATGATAAAGTAAACAAGCGATGAGACAATTGGTGATAAAACAACTGATTATTTTACAAACTTACGTAATCCAATCTTAGTACCGGCCAGTAAAGACGGAGAATTATCAGTATCATCTTCATCTAGCATAAGTAGATTTGATCTATAGATAAAAAGAGTCAATAATTATACATCTATGTGTGAATACACAAAATAAATCCAAATAGTATGCTCACAGATTTCTCTTTTCTGAAACTGGTGTCGAATTCGTACTACATGCTAAGAGAATATAATACAGATGTATCAACATGTTTGCTACAACGCTTTTTATGATGTTATTTCAAACAACATTTTATATTTTATCGAATCATTATGTACTGTAATACATGAATATTTAAAATAATATTCTGGGTACCTGCACTACCACCTGGTGATTTTACAGCTCGGACCTATGTATCAATAATTAAGAAATTGTTGTCTAAACGTTTATCAAGAACAGCAAGAGCATAATCTACAAAGTTCAAATGGCAAAGTGCTTACTCCTGATGATAATGATAGAGAACTACCAATAGCCCTAAGTTGGTCAACAGATACTTGACTTTTGGTTTGACCGCCAGACACAGGCTTTATCTTAACATGAATTTTCTTCTTGTCATCTTCTGTTATAATTATGTTTTACATAGCATATTTCTTTATCGAGCGTAGCACTTTATGATTGTACTGTAAGTTAGCATTATACAAATTTTTTATCTTACCATCATCAGAGGAGGAATCGCTATCTTGAACGGTTGCCTTTTGTGAATTAGGTTAAGGAAGAAAAGCTACAAACAATTTGTATTCAACCTCGACTCGAGCATATGTATAGGTATATGTATACGTAAACGTGTACAGTATATATACGCGTATACATATAGTAGTATATTTTATTAGGTTGAACATTCTTTCAAAATACATATAATCAATTATACACGGATATGGATTGCGCCGCGATCAAAAATATCGTCTGGTCTAATAGAATATCCTTCTTCGTCTACAACAGGTGCTGGTGTTGTAACCTTGAGATATAGAAATTTGTAATGTTTTAATGTAAAGTTATGTCCAATAGTGACGTACCGTAATACCCAATATATCTAGATATCCTAATATCTAATATTTCGAGACAACTATACCTCATCTTGATCGTTAGCACTATTTGACAAATTGTCGTTTGTAGAGTCTCTGTATATGAACGGCAAAATAAAAATCAAAGAAATGAAGATTTCTAGTACATACAGGAAAAATCCTATTTACTACGGATACCATACCTATCTACCTTCTTCTTTTTCGTTTTAAAATTGAGTTTAAACAGATGACCTTTATTGAACAATATGCCAAAATTTAGAATGAGAGAGCAAAATTAAAAACGTAAATACAGTACTATTTTTCATTCTTAATTTTACTTTTGCTATCATCCTTCGTTGGTTCTTTGGAATGTGACCGGTTATAGTCGTGCACGCTATCTTCATGAGGTTTATCTTTGTAACTTTCGAATGGGATATCAACTGAAACACAAGATGAATCAGGATTGTGGTTAATTTTTAAATAAAAAAGAGTTGGCTATTCTCAATTTAAGTTACCTGGGATATCATTTCCAGTGCCCTTGCTATCAACGAAAATTTGTAGAAGATTTTCCGTTCTCATCGAAGTTAATTCTTTAGTTAATCTATCATTTTCCTATAGCAAATAAATAGGTACATTGAAAACCAGTAAGAATTTATCCATTTTGAATAAAGTCTAGTTCATTATCAATGATAATATAAATTTCATCAGCTAAAGTGATTAGACTAACTTTCTGAACAACTGAAGTAAAATAAGATTGTAATTCTACAAATTTTTTGACCAAAGTTGCCATTCTTTCTAAATGAAAAGTTTCATGGGAATGAAATACCTACAAAAAGGAGAAGGGGCAAGGACTTAATATATTACCTAGTAGACTGCAAAAACTGATGCCGAGATGTATCAAGAAACGAAATGGCCAAAATAAAAAAGCAACATTATCTCCTCCTACTACTTACACCACAACTTTTTGTAAACTTTGTTATAAAATTTTTACGAGCTGGTGGAAACTTATCCAATGCATTCTTATAATCGTCACCTAAGGCAAGACGTGTTATTAAAGGTGGCCAAGTTTAGTAAGATTCATGGCAAAGTGTGAGGTAGTCTACGATACTATTAAGGAAAGACTATACTTACTTGCTTTCTTTGCCTTTGAAAGCATCTATGGAAAAAATGAATGTAATTTAGATAATAGAATATCGAGGATATCGCTATATAGCAGATCAGATGGTTGGCTTAATCAAAGACAGCCTTGGCGTCTATATAATTTACAAACCTTATCGATATCTTTGGTGGTAGCATTCTCTCTGCGTAGTCTTTCAACTTCGCTTTCGCGTCCATGATAGATATCTCTAGCCTGTATAATACAAGTTTTTTTAATATCAAATCAGACATCCAATTTGAGGGTAAGTATAACATGGAAATCTCCGAATGATCAATTTAATAATATTCTGGAAAAAATTGTACCTTGTATATGTTTGCACTTAAAATTTGCAATGTTTGAACATCATCAGCTGTGTTTGCAACTGAGTCTTTCGCCTAGGTCAAGATGGAGGTACTGTTAGATCACGGTTTATCGTCGCGATGGAATTGCTCTAATCTTATTCAGTTTGGACTATTTGATAGGGGTACATTACTACATGATTTCTTTAACAGGAGTAAGAATTTATGTTGCAAAAAGGCACACACACTAAAGGCCTACAGTAGATATCCTTCGTTGCCGCTAATAACTCGATTGATTGTGATACCTACCGCCATGATGTTGTAGTGTCTACTCTATTTAGTAGCTAGGTGGTAAAATTTCGAAAGATTTCTGCACAACTTACTAGTTTATATTTTTCTTTTAAAGTTTCACCACATTTTATAATATCCTTGATTAAATCTTGCATTTTTCTAGCATCTTCTTGATATAAATTGGATACGTTTTCGGTGCTTTTGCGTATGTAGTTGAAGACAGGTTGAAAAGTTCTATAATTTGATTGAAAAAATAGCATTATCGGTGGATTGATCCTGCTGTATGAACTCTTAAATTGTTAATGGCTGCAGAGTTGGAGAAGATTGATGGAAAAAATAATCATTATCTAGATATAGGTACTAGCTAATAAATTTATTATGTTGCAGGGTTTGAGTCCAATTTATGGAAAATAAGAGCACAGAAAGGCGCGTAGTCTGCTAAGGGAAAAATCATCAGCGTAGGGAAGTAATGGAAAGGGAAATATGATTGTAATAACGTCAAGGTAAAAAAGATCCAGCGAAAAATTTGCCATATTACTAAGCTAGGATAGGATGGCCCATTCAGTAGGCGAAAGCCTACGTTTTTCCTTCCACAAAGCACAGCCATATTACTTGTCATCTTTAAGATTCAAATGAATTTTTTTGCCATCCAATTGGCTCATCTTTGCAAAGATTCTATTCATGAACTCATTTACTACTCAATCCAAGTAAAATGAACAAGTAAATAGATGTAGTGGATAGTTTAAATTTATGAATCCAACAATATTATTATCGAGTGAGCCAGGAATAGTGGGATCATGGGTCTTTCCATCTTGATTTACCGATAAGCAGGATATTTTTTTTACACTTTAGCAAGACTTACCCTAAAGCATTATGATTTGCATAATTTTTAGCCACTTTCATCAATGCCTTAGCAAAAGTGTCTTCAGCAACGGATCTAGCAGACGATAGCGACCCCCAAAAAAGTGAGAAAAAAAAAATCAATTCAATTCAATCATAATTTCAGTTAGGTGAGAAAATTGGTTAATTTTTCTCGGCCATTTAGTAATTAATGTAGAGAAAGTTGGCTATTATTTTGACTTGGATACGGGGCTAGAAAAGACAATCTTGTCAATCGTAATTCAATGCAAATGTCAATATTTTTATTGTAGAACACAGCAAGAAATCAATATGAAATAGAAAACGTTGCCCTGTCATTGATCGACAGACTTGAATTATTCAGATCGACATGGAATTGTAAAGTAGATCATGACATCAACTACTGTTTGGTAGCGCTGGAGACTGCATTTAGTAGATCAAACACTGTCGACATTGTAAATGGAAAAGTAGACAACAAAAACCAGTCCGTATTTTGGCTTCGCTGGAGACTACATTGAGTGAAAGAAAGTCGACATTGAATAAAAAAGTAGACGACGAAATCGGTCAGTGTTTCGCTTTGCTGGCGACTGCATTGAGTGGAAGAAAGTCGACATGCGAAAAGTAGACGATGAAATCCATCCTCGTTTCGCTGTACTCGAGGCTGCTTAGAGTGAAAAATAGCACCGACACTGAGTTGAAAATCAAGCGAGATGTCAACAACTGTTTAGCCATGGATTATTCCATGTTAAGTAATCGATGGTTGAGCGTGGTAGAGCAAAGGAAAGGCCATTTGCCTACGCGCTAATCAATATGGGGAAACAATCATGTTGTCAAGAGCATTGGTAATCGTTGATCAAGAGAAAGAGAAAATCTTTCAACTTGATATTCAAGTTAATACACTAATGTAAATAGACAAGATGATGACTGAATTCAATACATGACTAAGCCATAACAAGTAGATTAATGCCAGACAACAATTTGTCGATGACAAAAGCAAAATGGACAAATGATTTAAGCTAAAGTACTAGGATCGATTTCTTGATTTTGCTTCTATCCAATGATATGGTATCAAGTTAATCCAGAGTCAATTGAAAATCGTTCCTAACGAATGGCCTATTCCCCACTCGATGTGTATTCTAATGAACTTTGGATTGCATTCAACGGATACAGTATAAAATTGAATCAATCACAAATAGTGTGAAATTCTATCCTAATGAACGTCCATGTCACTATTCCTGTATAACTTTGGTACTAGGATCAACATTTTTTATTGTCATTGCACACGATGTGTATGCCAATGTAGTAGAATCGTCTAAAAATCAATCAAGAACAGGGCGAAATGCTTTCCTAACGAATGTCTCTAGTATTCTATTGCCTTTTGCACTTACATTTCCTTCAAGAAATCACCAAATACTTGATTGGCATTGCGGCAATGTTTCATATTATTGTACAATACATCAAAGCCAGCATACTTTTCGCCCTAGATAATCAAGATTATAATTGACAGTTAATGTTCATAAGAAATTGATTGACATGATGGCAAAAGATTCTAATTCAAGACTAGACTAAATACTGAAGGTTTGAATGAGATTGATGGCAAATTTTCATGCTGCTACTTTACAAGGGCGACCTTTTGGTCAATCCACAAGGGCGATTGCTTGGTCAATTTAGCAATCAAGACCAAACTAAATGCTGTAGATTTGAATGAGATTGATGGCAAATTTTCATGCTGCTACTTTACAAGGGCGATTGCTTGATCAATTTAGCAATCAAGACTAAACTAAATGCTGTAGGTTTGAATGAGATTGATGGCAAATTTTCAGGCTACTACTTTACAAGGGCGACCGTTTGGTCAATCCACAAGGGCGATTGCTTGGTCAATTTAGCAATCAAGACCAAACTAAATGCTGTAGGTTTGAATGAGATTGATGGCAAATTTTCACGCTACTACTTGACAAGGGCAATCGCTTGGTCAGTTAGCAATCAAGACTAAACTAAATGCTGTAGGTTTGAATGAGATCGATGGCAAATTTTCACGCTACTACTTGACAAGGGCAATCGCTTGGTCAATCCAGCAATCCATAAGAGCACAGGAGCATATTAAGGTGCTACTTCTGATGGATGTAGACTATTTTAGGGCTGATGATTGCAAAAAGCTGTTGAAGACAAAACTATAGGATGAATCAACAGGGCTGATGAAAATTTTGAGGATACTATATAGTAAGGGCGATCGGGTAGTCCATCCAGGAATGAAGTTATTTTTCGCTGACATGTAATTACAAAAAGTGGTTCAAAACGAAATTGCCAGTGGATTTGAACAAGGCCGATGGAAATTTGGATGATTGATCAATCTATCCAGTATTCAATAAGAAGTAAGTTTGACCATCATGGAAAAGGGAGCAACAAGGAAGGAATCCCATCGATCCTAGTTGAAAGCTGAGTGCTATCAAACATTCAGAAGTCTTGATCGAACTCTAATTTGTATTAGCGATCGCTCCATTGCAAGACGAAAACGAGCAATGACACAATCATGTTGGACTACTTGAAGCATAGATCACATTGCAAAATAGCAGTCGATCTATTTGACTCAATGGATCACTAAACAACCAAATGGGCTATAGCAACATGAAGTAATATAGGCATCAAGGATAGCATCAACAAGACTGAAAAATCATCCAATGGATCGTCGATCCATCAAGCAGTAAAATTATCCATGGCCAGATCAAGCAGTTGAGGCATTTCTATTTTTCAATTTTCTACTCGTCATCTCGTCCATCAGGAGATTGCTAAAAGAATCGCCCGATATACATCCAACAGGATCGTCGATGATGATGGAGTAAAGGAGAAATTTCCTTCTTCACGTATGGGATGATGATGGCAATGGTAGAAGAAAGATCGATTGATGGACATGTAAAGGGGATTTGTTTTGCTCTCATGGGCAATGATTGAATTGACTAAAACCGTATGATGTTGATGATGACACAAATGGCGAGAAAAGAATTGAATCCGTTCTCGTTCAAAGGGTAATGAAGATGGATATCAATAAATAGGATCCACTAGCCATCATATTGCTAGTCTGTCAAGAAAGTAATTGTTGTCTTTATGGAAAAGGAGGCGATCCATGTTCTAGGGATCCGACGATATCCATTTCAGAAGACTTTTCATCTTCGACTAAGGTAGAGGCTATGGAGCGGAGTAGCAAGCCGGCGTGTTTATAGTACTCAATCAACATGATGGCTATGAAATGAAAGAAAAACGATTGGATAGCAGATTATGTATGGATCGTGGTCAAGGTGAAATTAGCATCCACTTGCTTGAATTGGATGCAAGGTTGAAAAGGGAAAGAATTATTTTTCTTTACCTTTTACGCCATCAACTGTCGTCCATAGCGTAAAATGAGAGGATGAACAAGTCTGCCAGTTGATTTTGTTTATCAAGATGATGGCTGGACCGTTGAAAGCAAGGACCCAATGGTAGCTCGATCATGTATAGTATTGCAATGATTGAAATCAAACTAGTTTATATGATAGACTGTTACTGGAATTGGAAGGAGATTTACCCATGGATATCATTCGTTTCCTTTCTATTTTACTTTGACACCACGCCATCATGGATCCAGCGGACTAAACTAACTGGCTGATCTGCGTCTTGATTTTCTTGACTATCAATCAACATCATGGTGGCAAAATTGAAGGGAATGATCCCCTGACGGATCTATGACTGGCACCATTCAACATGAGTGAAATGAAGACGTTGATTGCTAGTAGAATAGTGTTGGTTTTACAGGTGGACGACTTGAATAGATGATCATCGCCAAAGGAAGCCAAGCTTGCCCCCAATTCAATACTCCATGGCATGATGGATGGCAAAACAACGTTGTTGTCCAAAGCGGATTGAAGTTGAATCAGCGGTGGCATTTTTACAAGTCGTCGTAGTCGTAATATTGGGATCAAAATGGCCAGTATGTACTATGATGAAAGCCGATTGCTCATCGTCTAGACTACAGTAACAAGGTTGATGCAATGTTGTTCCTTTTCTCCATGCCGATCGCCATGACCGCGATGCTATAGGATCCAATTTTTGGGGGTTGCCCCTGCCTGCCTACCCGATGCGTTGATGATGGCTCATCGCCGAACCCCCCTTCACTTTTCCATCTTGTTCAACCCTTTGAGAACAACATGACTTGGACTAGCATGGACAAGGGTAGAAAAAGACTTGATTTAAAGTGGATTGGCCATGGCTAGGCAAAGACGAACGGAGAAATAGTTGGCCATTGGCATGCCATAGTGAAAGCAAAATCAAGTCTTGAGCTACCCCCCCCATTGGAACCCCATCTCAAGGCCCTCGGTCGAAAATCAAGGTGATGCAAGCAATCATCAACACCACAAATACTATCGTTTCTTACCCAAAAATTCTCTTCAAACAGCCCCATCTTGTAATGGCTTTATCGGCCTGCGATCAACTAAAATCTTATCCAATAGAGACGAATAGAAGAGTGGGAAAAATCAACCAAGAACCTGCAGGAAATCGCCAACAAATATTGACGATGGTGGACTGGATAAAATCACCAACCCATGAACTGACTGAGTCGACTCAGTCAGTCCGTCCTGTCCGACCAGCCGTCCTAGTCGTTGCTCCACTTGGTACCGTTTGCTAGTGTGTGTAGGATACCAAGGTGGGCCAATCGACTCGGCTATACTGTGTCGGATACCAATATCCATGAAACACTCTTTTGACCAAGAGTGCGCAGCGATTTCAACACTTGGAACTCAGACTCGTCCAGTCAGACTACTGGAGTCTATGCGACCTTTCTTCCGTCCGTCCTGTCCGACAGGTGTGGAAATCGATGGCTATCCAGTGTCTCATACTCAAGCTCGTCATTCAATGTTTTAGCTAGCCGTGTAAGATCGTACAGTCATACTATTCTAACTCAGACTACTGCAGTCGATGCGACCTTGCTTCCATCCGTCCGGTCCGACAGACGTGGAAATCGATGGCTATCCAGTGTCTCATACTCAAGCCTGTCATTGACTGTTTTAGCTAGCCGTATAAGATCGTACATTGATACTAGTCTAACTCAGACTCCTGCAGTCGATGCGACCTTGCTTCCATCCGTCCGGTCCGACAGGCGTGGAAAATCGAAGGCTATCCAGTGTCTCATACTCAAGCCCATCATTGACTGTTTTAGCTAGCCGTATAAGATCGTACATTGATACTAGTCTAACTCAGACTCCTGCAGTCGATGCGACCTTGCTTCCATCCGTCCGGTCCGACAGGCGTGGAAAATCGATCGCTATCCAGTGTCTCATACTAACGTCCGAAATAGAATGTTTTCACTAGCCGTGTCAGATCGTACTGTCATACAACTCCAACTCCGACTCCTGCAGTCGATGCGACCTTGCTTCCATCCGTCCGGTCCGACAGGGCGTGGAAAATCGATCGTTATCCAGTGTCTCATACTAACGCCCGAAATAGAGTGTTTTACCTAGCCGTGTCAAATCGTACTGTCATACAACTCCCACTCAGACTCCTGCAGTCGATGCGACCTTACTTCCATCCGTCCGGTCCCACAGCCATACCCAGTGTACCGTACTAACGCCCGTCCGTCATTGACTGTTTTCTTCCATCCGTCCGGTCTCACAGTGGTAGAGAAGCGATCGCGATCGAGTGGATCATGCTAGCGCCTATCATTGACTATTTTTTTACCATTAGCGCCTATCTTTGACTGTTTTTTACCATTAGCGCCTATCTTTAACTGTTTTAGCTGATGGTGCAAGATGGTAAAGTATGACACGACACAGATTCCCATGAGGTTCTACTGTACTAGCCAGTGTATGATAGATTTTTCTCTTCTTACCTTAGACTAATCAACGACCTTTCTTGCTTCTGTCTGGTCTGATCTGGTCCGGCGTCTGTTCGATCCTAATGCAAGCTTTCCTATGGACATTTGGACAGTCATGTCGACAGTACACTGTAGATTGTGATTGAGTGTGCGTCCTATCGTGTGTATGATAGCAACGCCCAACGCATGCATCAAGCAAGCTAAACAAGCGCTAGTTAATAGTTATCCACAGTAGACCTAGATGGAAAACACATGTCGTAATTTAAGCGTCGTTTATAGTATAACACCAAGGAATAATACGACATCTATTTTACACAATTTAGGTTACGTTATTATTGTTGTTGTTTTCCAAGCAAAATAGCCGTTCGCTTTCACTAACAGATCCCCATCCAAACAACAATGTCAATATGTGTCCTATTTCATACACAAAATAAGATCTTTGTCAGGAACTAGGAAAAGAGAGAAAATCTCTTCAGTATAGTAACCCCTGTTATTAACTTATTCTTCGATTTCACCTGCAGGATACTGACTAATGCTGACCATCAACGCTTGCATCAAAGCAAGCAATACAAGCACTTCAAGCTAGCACGAACTAGTCATTCACAGTAGACCTAGATGGAAAACACATGTCGTAGTTTAGGCGTTGTTTGCACTGTAACACTAAGAAATGATACGACATTTATTTTACACAAGTCCTTTAAACTAACACGAACTAGTCATTCACAGTAGACCTAGATGGAAAACACATGTCGTAGTTTAGGCATTGTTTGCAATATAACACTAAGAAATGATACGACATTTATTTTACACAAGCGCTTCAAGCTAGCACTAACTGGTCATTCGCAGTAGACCTAGATGGAAAACACATGTCGTAGTTTAGGCGTTGTTTGCAGTATAACACCAAGAAATGATACGATATTTTATTTTACACAAGCCCTTTAAACTAGCACGAACTAGTTATTCACAGTAGACCTAGATGGAAAACACATGTCGTAGTTTAGGCGTTGTTTGCAGTATAACACCAAGAAATGATACGATATTTTATTTTACACAGGCTCTTTAAACTAGCACGAACTAGTCATTCACAGTAGACCTAGATGGAAAACACATGTCGTAGTTTAGGTGTTGTTTGCACTATAACACCAAGAAATGATACGACATTTATTTTACACATATTGCTACAGGAAACTGATTTTACTGTAGTACAATGTAGTGCTACATCAGCAGAATAAATGAATAATGGTACAGTCTTTGGCCTAAATTGGGTTTAATCAAGAAATACAGTACTTTCTATTCCTAGTCTGCAGTATTTTATCTCCATGTCGCTATACATTTCATCGTATCTTGTTAGTGAACAATAATAACCTTACCAGTAAAATAGTTTTTTTTTCTGCCAGTCCTCTTACCTCTTGTCGACTACATACAGTTCCTATTGCGCGCAAAATGAATGTCGCTCAATGGTATGCTTACACCTGTTTTCATACTGATACATACTGTACCATGGGTGACATGAGCTCTTTTACAAACCAAGACACTCCATTATGACACGATTTGTATAGCAACCCTAGCAATGTCAAGCACTTTTACCCATGCTAAGCCATTACTATTGGCCATATTGGCTTGACTGAGTAACTACCGTTCATTTCTATCAAGACGAAATTTCCATAGTAACCATCGCCAAGTAAGCTAGCGCTAAAAACGACCTGGACTAATTAGCCCAGTCTACGCCATTCGCCAATAACATCCAATTTAAGTCGACATAAGATGAACTATCACATTTATTCCTACTCTATTTTCCCTTTATAGTAATCCACGATAGGTCTTGGATTGTATAGCATGATCGCACTATCGGCTTGGTCAGCAAATTGGTCAATGGCGTGTCTACATACCAAGCGATAAAACGCTTTTCCAGCAGTTTTACACTACAGCAATCGACGCAATCAATTAAATAATAATATAATGATCATGCTAATCATCATCAAGATTTAACTTCAATATGACTTCTCCAATCAATACACCCTTCCAATTAGCTAGCTCTGCGTGGCAAGTTATTCAATCAGTAGCACCGGCTAGTGAGATTGATGAAATTACCAGCATCATCGGCCGATCGTTGACACAGCAAGTGGAAGAAATACGCCAAGAGGTAAAACATACAGTATACCACTTTGTCCATATATTGACTCGTCTTCGTTACAAGCCTTTTTAGTACAGGATCACCAGTGTTCGTAGACAATCTTGGTGAACTTCAATACTCTTCTACCCTGTAATCATTAGAGACGAATTGCAGTGTTTGATAGAGAGGCTACAATCTCTCTAGCGCCAGTTGTGTAATTTATAGCGTAAGGTTGGAAGCCTGCCGACAAATTTCTATAGAACGAGTATTTTACGAATTGCAACTCCAAAGTCATAGTCCATATATTCAAAACATCAACTACTCCTATCAAAAAGCCTTGATTGATCGATATTTCAACGTCAAAGCTTGGCCTAGCTTAGAACCTACTATACTCGTACGCATCTGATAAATCCAATCGTAGGCCTGCAGACCATGATATTTATCCAAAGTACTCTACTACAACTCCACATGTATGGTAGGCATATCTAGTATGATAATTGTATAAAAGCCTATTGGATGGATATTTGAATGCCAAGTTAGACGAGCCTGAGGAATAAATTCATTGTACATACAGTACTAGCTCTACCTTGTATCATTATATTAAATCTCATCATGAGACTGATACCTGCAGACAATGATCTACAGCATCCTATTGCAATTCCAAATGCGTAGTCTGCGTATGATAACTAGCCACATAAAAACCCGTCCAATCAGTATTTTTCATCGCCAAAGCTTGCTCTAGCCTACAACCTACCATACAGGTCCATATCACATAAATGAATTAACTGTACGAGTATAGTATTTCTATTTTGTATGATAGTGTCATATCATGATAGTGATGTCTGCAAACCATGATTTATAGTATTCTATTGCAACTCCAAATGCATGGTACGCGTATCATAACTATTTACTTAAATAGCTGGTTAAAATTGATATTTCAATACTAGCTAATACTTGGTCTAACCTGTAACTTACGGTATACTATACCCAAGAACTGCAATATCCATCTATTACGGCACGACGTTGCCTAAATTTTAGAGTTTAAGAAAGTATTGTTGCTAACAATGTTATAGTATAGTTGTGAGCTTTTTCAAAGGGTACTTCTTAGGCGTTATAGTAGCAGTACTATATTCTTACTTGATCTTTCGGCAAATTAGGGAAGTAATCTGTAGAAGCAACTCAAAGTTAGCGCTTTACGTTAGACTAGTAAACTTGTCAGGAAGTAGTCTGTGACACCATCTCAAAGCTCACATAATATATTTTTATACATCTTCAATTGTTTTTTATAGGCAGGATATCTATTAGATATATGGCGTGACTTGAGACAACAAACGGATAGCTTAGTAGGTAAGGCAAACTCTTAATATACAACCCATTTTCTTCTAAGATACTTGACCTACAATGTGCTTTGCGTAAGATTCTATACAAACCTCTCATCATTGATATATCCAATATACTAACAGTTGTCTAGAATGGTTGCACTCATACATATCATTCTATCATTTCGTTCATTTCGTAGCTGAAAATCCAACTAAATTATTACCTGAACCTCCCGAATTAAGAAATAGATTAAAACAAGAAATTACTATGTTGCTTGACATACTCAAACAGAAAGATGATATGGCGTAAGTCATGGATTAATCTCTGTGCTGACTTCATCCTACTAAATATTTCTTTAACATAATCGATAGTATATTAAAATGTGATCTGTATCGTAGACCAGACTATCGATAATTGTAACAAGTTTAACGCTAATGGATCGGCATAGTACGAATATCTCTCATACTTTCATTATTTTTAATTTCTTACTTAGGCACAAGCAGGATATGTTACAAGATTATAAGCATATTGTCAGTTACGTTACCCAACCGAGAGGTTTGCTTAAACTGTTGAAAAATGTTCAATTTGTAATTATTGACTGCTTGGAAAGGTTTATCGTGTATTTACATACAGAAGTGATCTTGCTATATAAGCAACCTTTTTTACCATACGATTGTATTTAACATCATACAGAAAATCAAGTTTCACCTTTAAGCCGTCCCCAATCTGCTTGCAGCAGCCTCGATAATCGCGAAGTACCAGTAGTTCAATCATCATGTAGTGGACGGTAACAGACTTTTTCTCTACCTAGAATGCCTATAATTGGCAAACATTTTGTCAACTTACACCTTGGAAAAAGTAAAAATTAACCAACCGCTCGCTATTGCATACCATATGCTGTATATGTAGATCATCTGCTGCTAATTCAATGTTGGATGATGAAGTAAAATCAATCAGCGACCGCGTAAATATAACTGATATTGACTCTATCGCTGAAGCTTTAAGGTAAAAAACTTGACCAATTTATGGGCATACACTAATTTCCCCAATGAAGAACAGACAGATATATTTAAAAATACTATTACAAGTACCAAGTCCACTGCATATCACTATATGATATAATTTATTTGCATTTTACTAAAATTATTATAGAAATTTGCTAGAGGAAGAATATGAAAGTTTAAAAGGTGATATAGAATACCTGCAAGTAAGTACTCATGTCTTAAATAATAGCCAATATTCTATCATGAAAGACATTTTAGAAAAAACATTGTGTATGCCACTGATTATAAATACTACTAGTAGTGTAGAGGATGTTAAAAGTGTTACCTCAAACTTACTCATAATTTGATACCATCAAGTCATGTCTAGAAGATGAGTCCAGTTTCCAGCATGAAACAAATTCCATACCAACGGAACCAACTTTAAGTGGTAAAATAACCACCTCAGTTTCGATACATTGAATACGTTATCTTTCGATATTTCCGGAGCATAATAATATATATATTTAACGTCGTCAGAATTGAGAAAGTTTGGAACACAGCTGGAAAGATCGGTATTAAGTACTGTTGGTAAACCTCCTATTCCAGACAAAACAATAAAGTAAGAAATTTATACTGTCAAGGAAAATATTATCACACTTGGGCATGGATTCTTTTCACTGTCATTAATTAACAAATTTAATATATATTTATCGTAGAAACGTGGATCCTCTTTCCAAACCAGCCTCTATACCTAGAAGGCTCCATTCAATCAATAAAACAAAAAATGATGGCAGCGATTTATCTCATAAGATGGAATTAGTCAAGATTACTAATGCAACGGCTGATGGAAATATCAATAAATTGACAAGGTCTACATCAAACAAACTACCAGCTAACATTGCACCTCGGCCTCCTGCGACTAGACCGAAGGCAACGGTGAAATCAAATAGTGCTGGCTCTCGTCGTAAATTAGCAGTATATTTCGACCCTAAAGACCACGACAAAAAGGCCTTAAGCGATGGTAATCAAACGACTCCTGTACTAATGGATCACCTAAAATATGACCCAACTAGCAAATCTTTCCTTGCAAGTAGAGATCGGCAGTATTCTGCTTAAATAAGTATATCCGACGATATTGTAATTACTATTCTTTCGTATAAATTTAAAGCATAAAAAATTGCATGGGCAATTTAACCTACTGTATGCATGCATTGCATAACTATGAGTAATAATCTTCTATCATTACGTGATTGTACCAACAATGCAGCAGTGTATATAATAAATCTATCCAGGTTAACTAGGTTACTATAGCGAAAGATGAATGCTCATCGATATTAATATTATATGTTATGATACAAAACAGTGTTTGATACTTTGATAATCATTTAGTGCAGGTATATATCATTAAAATGTGTTCTGCGATATAATTGTAATGTAATAGAATATCTATTTGGCAATCATTTTTCAGAATATTGTGACAATGATTCCAATTTTGTGTGTTCATTGCAGTATTTCTTTACGTTATCTATTTATACCATGCTCTATTTAGATCGTTTTGTGCGACCATAGGCATGAGATTGGGCTTAATTTTGACCTTTGCCTAATGGTCATTTTTATAAAAAGATTTTATAAAAATGTGAATAAGTTCAGCTTACAAATTTTGTGTATAGCTACCCTTATTTTTCTGATTTAACAATTGCTTTAATTTTCATATAGAACCCTCCTAGACTGCTTCCGTTTCCAGCAGAATCAATCTTTGACATGCGTGATTTGATACTTCCGAAGATCGCATAGCTAGATTATCTGCTGTATGTGTAAGACTCTACTGTACATTATACTACTATATAAATATACCATTAATAGCAAATGGTTATAATTTAATTCTCAATCAAAGCAATAAAGTTATTTCTTTTAAAGTAAATGGTGAATAATTTCGATATCAACGATTACATGCAGAAAGATATGGATATATCAGCGATCTAGTACTACAGTAAGCTCTATATATACGTTAGGCACCAACACAGAATGCAGTATAAAATGATGGCATGGTTTTACGATGCTATCCTATAGTTAAAAGCGTTATTGCCATTTACCAACTGAAAACAAGGTTGGTAATCATTCAACCACGTACGCGTACAATATTGCTCATTTACTTTAATCCTAATTACCAAGGAAAATCATTTTTTAATTTTTTTAGTTCTTTGAGAAGCGAGCTGTTCACTTTTACTCCATTCAATATCGTCATATTAGTGTCTACTGGTGAAAACCTAAATTGTAAAGTAATTTTCTACCTATTTACTTTAATATAAAGGAAAAAGATTTTTTACGTTAAAAGCACTAAATTCAATTACAAACGTTTTTCGGTCGGTCATTGAAGGATATAGAAGGGCAAGATTATAACTATAAGAATACCGTAAAATAAAACTCAAAAAATGTTTTCGATAATATAGTAAGCAAAATAGTAGTAGGGTAATGTCGACTATAGACTATTAAATACCAATCTTTAATTAAAGTACATGTTCAGGTATAGGCACAGCCATATGAGCTTATTCCTACAGCTTTGAAATGAGACTCAGATATTTACGGAAAGATTGATATTTTTATTTCGATAGACCACAAAGTAAAAGAATAATATTAATAACAAAACTAAATTACTAGAGATGAATTCGTAATAATATTACTTCATTAGTTAGTGTTACAGACAGACAATATATCATGTTATCATTATCATTATTTATGGTTATTTCATCTTCCATGTAAATTGCAATGATAATCATAGACTTACTATAACACATAGAGTTTAATTGCAAATGATTAATTTGATACGAGTAGATTAAGTTGAGGCAAATAGTAAAAACTATTACTTCATTTATCAACTGCAACAAGTGATAAATATCTGATCATTCTATCTAAATAATATGAAACTTGTGTTAAGTAGGAACTCATGTACACTGATATTAAGATTTCGCTGATTTAGGATCGCATTCTTGTAAAACCGATAGCGCATCTTGCCAAGCTTTAAGGCACTATTAGGATGATGGTACGAAAATAGATTTGCATATTAAAAGAGTATAAACGTTTATTCTACTTATTCTATGCTATAATATTCAAATTGTTCCATATATTATCCTATTTGGCTCACCTTTTGAAAGTAGACGATATTTCGATCAGCAAAATCGATAAATGTCGCTTTCAAATCGGAACGTTTGGTTTCATTCCATTTATCATATTCTGCCTTGACTGTATCATCGGCATCACGCATTTTTTCTCCTGATGCATCAACCTGTTTATTTAACTATAGACCAATTTTATACCGTTAGATTCATAAGCAATGACTTTGGCTATAAGCGCTATTTTCCGTTTAATTCTTTCAAGTTTCTCGTATACTTTTTATGGTATCGATATATCATACTGATACTAAACTCAGAGCTTAAATGCCTTATCCATAATTTGGCTATTTAGAAAGTCTACGGCAACTAAATAGCATAGTTTTGGAGTAATTGTACAATATTGAATAGCCTTTATTTTATATTTTAACATACTTCATCAATGCGATAATCCACTTTTTCTATGCGTGTTTGCTTATTTGTTTCAGTATCTTTTGCAAAAAGCGTGCTGATAGTAACAGCATTTGGGTTTTCAAGCATCTAATGATAGTAATTTGAAGTAAATTAGTTGGCATCAGCTTTACTAATACATTTTTTTAACAAACTAGTTAGAAACTGATCTCCCATAGCGAGACGTAGATAATTCTTATATTCGCATTACTCTTCGCTTATTTTCTGTCTTCCTAGCTACTTGTTCGACAAGTTGGTCATGCTGAACTTGAATTCGGTCTCTTTTCCTCAATGTAGTCTGGTTAAGTATAGTCAAACAACCGGAATTATTCATTTTAAATTATGTTTTCTACCGCAACAATGTTATCTGGAGAAAGCTTAAAGTAGATATAGTAACGAGATCACAACTATTTAAGAATTATCTAAATCAAAAAAATGTTAATTTAATTATAATACTTCATTACTTTGATAGATTCGGTAAATAATACATATTCATGTAAATTTTCACCAAATTTTTCATCTCTGCTTTCAACCTATAAGAAATTTTGTAGAGTTTAACATACTTTTGTTCGTAATATCTAATTAATATCTATTTAACAGCTACGAGAAAGTAAAAATGTTTAACTATAGAAATAGAAAGTATCAAATTGTTGACTATACCAATTCTTTTAATGCTTTGTTATTCTTGTCTACGCATTTAGAAAGAGCGGTTAACGAATCCGCTAAACGATGTTCAGAATTAGCCCAATTTAGGAAAACAGGTGCATATTCAGATTGTTGATCCATGAGATCTAATTTGTATAATGTTTTAATATATGAAATTTAAAAGTTTTAAGATGATATTTACATAATTTGGAGCATACAACATATACAAGGTGCTAAAAATTTTTCTATAAACTGATGATATCGCCAGTATTTAATGTTGAGTGACAGAAAACTATAACCCAATCTAGATAAAGCTTTATATTAGCAGTGCAAAATTATTCTCACTATAACTAAATCATTTTGACATTGCGGTTAAATTTGTAATTTTATCTGTCTATGCAACGTTAAATG
Organism: Trichoplax adhaerens; assembly: GCF_000150275.1. Taxonomy (NCBI): domain Eukaryota; kingdom Metazoa; phylum Placozoa; class Uniplacotomia; order Trichoplacea; family Trichoplacidae; genus Trichoplax; species Trichoplax adhaerens. The sequence continues at coordinate 2,289,088 of NW_002060952.1, read as the reverse complement.
ACATCATTTTTTTTATTAATGATGTGTATTATAGCAATCGGTATCAAAAGTTAATTTACTATCATATTAGATGGGAATAATCATGAGTTGGAAACTTATGGATAATATTAGAATACTACATATTTATGTTCTCTAACTTAGGCATTAATACTCTAATGCTTCAAAAGCAATTACAATAAATTGAGTTTAGCTAAAGTGTAGATTTCTATTTAGTACAATTGGTATCAAAGCTAACTTACTATCATATTGGACGGGAATAATAATGGGTCGGAAACTAAAAGACGATATTGAAATACCACATTTTTACGTCTTCTACTGTAATTTAGGTATCACTACTTCGATTCTTTAATAGCAATTACAATAGATTTAGCTCAGCTAAATAGCCAATTTTTTTATCTACTTCGAACGTTTTATCGTATATAAATACTGTAAATTAGCTTTGATATACGACGATATTGTCAATATTTGCATCTATTAGAACAAGACAGATTACGTTATAATGTCTATTTTATACTCATAAATATTGAATATTATAGGAGAATTACATCTATTATCAGATTTAAAACCGTCAAGGAAGCAGAGATAGCTCAGATGATCATTGCAAAGGTTATGTAAAATGCTCTCAGGTCGTAGAGACTTTTCATAACTTGTAAAAACTATAAATCAGGTTTGATGTCTAATATTGTTGATGCGCCGTTGATGATCTAAGAGGGACGCATCTTAGTGAGATCTATAACTATCGAATGAGCAGATATATTTTAGGTATTAGAAATCTTAAGAAGGATGTTCTCAATTTATAGAACTTGGGATATTTTATAACATAAATACTGTATATCACGTATTATGTCGGTAATGTTGATAGTTACGTATAATTATTGAACACGATAGAATATCATATCATATTTTATAACTTGGTAGATATTTTAATACTATAGGTATCTTTACAAGATCTATACTATCAAAAGAATAATCGCATATCAGCCAGCAGTTGTAAAATGCTGAACAGAAAGTTCTCATTAGCTTAGGTATATGGTACTTTTGATATATATGTAAATACTATAGGAGGACTGCATCTTTCCAAGATCTAAAACTATAATGTGAGCAAACATATTTAGCTAACAATAACCGTAAAAAGCTGTGCAGAATGTTTTCAATCTACTAGGGGTATCTTATAATAAAAATATTATTACGTTGGTATTCAGTACTCTTGATGTATACGTATTTGTAGATCAAGATAGATTACCCAATTTTATACTTTAGTATTTTCATATTAGCGAAGGACTGCGCCTCCATAAAATTTGTAAATATATATTATTGATTATTTCAATAATACAGTAATATTTTCTAAAGGATCAACAATATCAGTAGGCTTCCACTAAAACCACGATAAGGTTATTGCAAAATAGTATCAGTCTTTCTTGAAGAATTTTTTCATATGTAACATGATATACTCTAATTATGTCTCGGAATCCTGTTAACATTTTGTCTAGCAGTTGTAAATTTACATGTTGGAATCTTATACTATTGTTGCGCACTATTTCTAAGAACTACTGGTCCTACTATTTGGATTTCAACTATAATAACAGTATCAGCGATTTGAGTTAAGGAAACATGCTCATATTTACTAAAAGTTAATATTAGGTATCATTGATTTTCAGATCTATTTTTACTACTGTATTCTTAAAACTGTGTAGCACTGCGGTACTCAAGTTGGAATTTCACAAGAATATTTTATGTAGACCGTTTCTAATGCTAAACAAACTAATACTCATTTTTAACCAAGTGTATGCTTTTTATCCGTTCTAAGTATAAAAGTACGTCTTTATTATGACTTACCAGACTGATCTTTACTAATCCGTTGAGAAATACGATCTATTTGTGTTAATTTCTCGGATAAATTAACAACGTAATCGTGCATGAGTACAAAATCCATATTTCGATTTTTAATCTTGATGGAGCTAGCATAATTTTTGACTTGCTCGATTCTACCACCAACTTTATTAATGAGGCCTGATGTTTGCTTTTTAGCCGAGGTTAGTTCCTAATAGAGGAGTGAAAACAAGTTGCTCTAATTATTTGGAAAAGTACTGTATGTAAATACAAATTGAGCCATTCGCTATTCTGGATATATTAGAAAAAAATCTTTACCCAAGCTTTAGCAGTAAGGAAAGTTTTTAATTCGTCGCAATTGGTCAATTTTTCATGTTTTGCCACTCTTACTAAAAATTTCTCTAAAGCTAATTGCCTTAAATGGATAAATTCTGGAGTAAAGCGATCAAGACGTTTAAGGACTTGTTTCTCAGGTAATGGCTAGATTGAAAAGAATGAGAAAGCAATGGAAAGAACTGAAATTAAAGTGATTTCAAATATCTAGACATATCGACAATTAACTATTTAGAATCAATATTATTGGGTGATGTCACATCCATTTTCTACAAGAAATGACATTATACTTTAAATAAATATTTCAGTCTTACAGGGATAATAACTAATGGGAAATTTTCTGTTAATCGTGTATGAAGCCATAAGAAATCTTGATATCTTCTTCTAACACTATATTCCGCTGCATCAAAGGCAGTTCTTGTTGTCTAAATAATTCAATCAAGATCACCATAACTTTAACAAGTAAATTAATATTGATCCTCGATTATTTTGGATGGTGTAATGGTTTGCATAGAATAAAGTACGTCAGTGTAGTAGCAATGAGGCTATTATAGATGGCTAGTAATCAAATTTGATGGCATACCTACAAATATTAAAAGCACAGTTGCAAAGAAATTTAGGTGCATAACTAGTCGAATTCTTGCTACTTTGAATGTAAAGGATAGGTTCAGAACAATTTATTTATCACCTAAGTATATTAGATATAGGCTACTTCAAATTTTGACAAGACTGATCGATTTTTAAAATGGCGAGTAATTACGTAATGATAGCACTAGAAAGTTTACGACAATAATCAGCATTTATTTGATCAATCTTGAGATAGCCGATTCAATCAGAGGATAATATGTCCGTGCTTGTTAGGTCATAGCCCGTGCCTATTTTAAAGTTTAGTCGTAACGAGTCGATAGTGGTAAAGCTTGTGGAACTAGGTTACGCTCTGTTCTCTATCTTATCTTGAGTTCTATATAGGTATTTCTAATAGGAAGGAATGATGGCTACTTAATAGTATTTTATTGGTCTTGGTTGAGGGAAACAATCCTATCCGTTTTATATCACACTTCAAATGGGATAAACACAAGTTTACGATATTCTAGTTCTATAAGTTATGCTAGGTATCTACGCTCTCTTAGCCTAAAGTATCTTGCCGTGGATGTTATAATAGACAACTAGTGGATACTTTCTTTGCGATGTATAACGTGCTGTTCAGCTTAAAAATTTATAATAACAGTTTTATCGTTAGTTATTACTAAGCTAAAATGATCTGGATAGTATTGAATATTTGACGGTTAAAGGATAGGCTATTGTGCAGCATAAAATTGAAAATTGTGTATACATGATTTTATATCGATCTAGTTATATCTACGCTCTCTTTTCCAAGAAATATTTTTACGTGGATGTTATAATAGATAGCTAATGAATATTTTCTTCGTGACATATTAGACATTGTTTAGCTTAAATACATATACGCATAAATGTATTTAGGTCAAATTATTCGCGATATCTTAGTTGGATTCAACATGAGTTTATAAGTAATCCTTAAGTAAAACAGAATGATAGCTATGACTATTACATAAATTTACGTACCTTAGTAACGACATTATAACTGACATAAGCATCTAAACCTGATCCATGTTTTTCCGGCTGATTAACAGCGATGATTAAATCTGGAATGTCGTTTGGATCTCCGCTTCCAAATGACATCTTCGGATAGTTTTTCTGAGAAAAGAAAATAAAAATAATCAAGACTAAGCTTATGTCATGCAGCTGTAATCATTTTTCTTAAAAATGAAACGCTGATAAATAAATATAAAGAAAGAAGAGACATGCTTCCTTTATTTTTATGTTACTATTGATTTTTCGCTTATTTCGATAGAATATATGGTATAGATATAAAGTTGCATACCACCAATGTTGGCTAATTGGCGACATTAAATAGAATTTTATCGTGACAGTACTAGTAAAGCATCTCTTAATATGAATCTTTTGATTCCTTTTTATTATATGTCACAGTAACTAAAATTTAAACGTAATCGAAAGCCTCGAAAAGTTCAATACTAATAGGATTTTGGCAGAATGTACGGATTTTTAGAAAGAGTTTAAATCATTTTGTGGTCAAGGAAAATGACAATTATGGAACATAGAAGAGAGTAAGTAAAATTCTATTGATTTTTCATCTAAATACTAATCTAAATCTAATCTAAAGACTACGAGATTCAATACTAATACATTTTGGTAGAACGGGTGGACTTAAGAAACCTGGCATGATTTGTGGTCAATAAAATACGATGTGGAACATAGATGACCAATCTAAATCTAATGTAAAGACTACAAGCCTAGTAGAATTCTGGTAGAATATGTGCATTTTAGAAAAACTTGCACTATTTTGTGGCTAAAGAAATACTATCATGGAACATAGAGGAGAGTAAGCAAAATTTTTCTGATATTTGATCTTCTAGAGGAGGAATTCTGCAATATAGGTAGTATTGTTGATCGTCTAAGTTGTTTAATATATATATATATATATATATATATATGCATGTAATAGATTACTATATTGAAACTAGCTATGGCTAGAGTAATCCTTTCAAGCATGATTCATGATCTGTGAAGATTTTACAACTTTATTTTACCTCTTACTGACAGAGATAGCACTTAAAGTCAATAAACCTTGATATTCAATTAGGCAGTTTTGTATCGTAAAATTGGATTATGTCATAGCCGAAATCCATCTATCCGTTATAGTAAGATTGAGTTGGGATACTGAGAGGTAATTATTATGCCAAAATAAAATATTTTTTGCTTTATCGCCTCGAGTATTTATTTTTTACAGTAGTTTTAAATGAATATAAAACGATGTTGGATTTATTTTAAAATCGAACACATAAATAAGGAATGTATTGAATTGATGGTATCTATCTCTGAGAAAATGAAGCAATATTCAATAGCAATTACCCCTAATTTTTCTTCGGCCATCATTTTTAGTCTTTCAGAGGCTTACTTGCAGTCTTGGGTTAATTGCTATCTGTCCAGAATTGGTCAACGCTACTATTCCTTATCTCGTCTAGGTCGTTACAATATAGAGAAGAACATATGTTGATGGCCATTTCGGTCATTTACAACCATATGCTTAAAGCTATTTGACGTATTAATAAAGTATTAAATACATGATCTCATTACTATCGTATATACAGTAGTATATCACTACCGTCAGTGATAGTTTCTTCTTTTAGTTCATCCAAATTTTTATTTATTTGTGCTATATTTTACTGTTTAATAATGGCTTTATCCATGTCATATAATCATTTGGTGATCAATTAAAATTTTCACTATTAATCGTTACGAATTAGATAGTATTCTAAGTTTCATTTCTCTATCGTAACACCCAGTATCCATTAAGGATCGATAATTACTACAGTACTCATATCCAATAAAAATTGTTTACTAAATTGATTCTATAATTTCATCATCTTTTACAGCTTTGCTGCTTGCATTGCATTGCATACGAAATGGTATACAATTATACATTCTTGTTCGTTGAATACTACGTTGTATTTATAGCTTTTATTTCCTTAGATATAGTCTTCTCCGATTGGCTACTAACTAGCATTTCTCCGTATTATACGCTACTGATATCGAATAGTCAATAGACCGGTAGAATAATTAATTTGTTTTGCCTTCCATTTTCTCATATTTTGTGTTGATTTCTTCTATCTTATGCTAGATGTATAGATGGTATTTGTGCCGGCACATTACAAAGGTTGTGTTAATGTTGATAGCTAAAGATTGTACTCCTATTGGAGGTCCACGGGCATAGATGATAGATAACTTGAGGTTATGTTATGGTATAGGTGTATCGTTAGAAAGCCAGTTATGAGTTTTTTTTTACAAAATATTGTTAAAGCATGACTTTCATCATCGTCAGTGATTACTCTTGTTGACCGTTTGTACTATTTATGATTGGAAAAGAAGTTACAACTTAAAGAGATTCACTTAGCCGCAGAGTCTCAGCATTGATACATGAAATCGGACCCTAGTTTACTCTAACCCTAACTCTAACCTAAAAGATGCTCTTAACTGCAGAGTCCCGACGTTGACTTATGAAATTAAAGCATGCTATACGCGTGCAGTAGAAAGGCTAGTTGTGAGTTTTACAAAATAGTGTTAAAGCATGAGCTTCATCGCCATCTCTGAATATCCCTACTGGCTCCTTGCACTGTTTATAATTGAAAGAAAAGTCTAATTTAGGAGATTCATTTCTGCTTTTATTCAAATAACTGTAATGTTGTGGCTTCTAATCATTTGGCAATAGGTCAATCTAGTGATTGTTTTTCTCTATCATGGAATTATACAGTAATATAATTGAAATTTTGGGAAACCTGGCTATTGCAAACAGTCGTCGAGTTATAGGCAATCGGTAATATAGATGTGTCTATAAATTTTTTTGGTCAATTTCCCTGAAACTAATAGCTAAGGCTTTGATTTTATTAATGATGCTTTAAATGGTCTATAGTCTAACATCAGAAATTCGTCAACATTTCTATTAACAACACTATCTCCCCATCTTTTTTTCAGTAGGCTTATTCTCATTTATATCTATACCTAGTTAGCCTAGATCGTATAAAAACTGAGTTAAAGATCAATGATACTTCAATATCACTACGCATCCATTATGAGCTACAATTGCGGAATTTCGACAACGTACTGTATGCTCCTAAGTCTTGTCTTGCTAGCAAATAGCAACTTGGCTATAAGCTGCTGTATTAAAAAATCTATATTAACAATTATAATTAATTATAATATATAGAATTCAACTGTAAACCAAACATAGACGAGTATACGAGCCGCTATTTCAATCTATAAAGAGTGTAGGAGTAGAAATCATCTACTTGATAAAGTTGCATCTTTTGTTTATACTAGCTTTAACTACGTTTACAATTTCTTGTTTCTTATACTTGTCGAGAATGGTACGAAATCTTTAATGCAGTTATTTGCTTTAGCCTAAGATTGTCATACACAAGGCCATCCTGCATTTATACTTACATAGTAACTATAGTCTATTGTAGTTAGCTGTTTCCGCTGTAAGCTGGTTTGTGAGGACATACTTGCTAGAATTCTCTATATTTCCTACATTTACGAGGCGAGTGCCTATTAGCTAATAAGCCACAATATTAGATATATAAACGGGATGCAACATGCCCATAATTATACAACTCATGGAATCTCTCTAGTACTTGTTTCACATGGGATAAGTACAATATAATTTAATATCATAATTACACCATATCTAGAATCCTTTACATGTTTTACATAGGAGAAATACAGTCTTGGCTAATAAGCCACTGTATTCTATATTTTATATAATCAGGGTGCATTGTATACCATGTATAGTTATATATATCATACATGCTATCTAAAGTCCGCTACGCAAAGATCTTTCACCTTCATCTGAAGGAGTGTTTAAGCTAGTATTGTTTAAAATGGAATATATGCATATAGTTATAGCATATCTAGAAACTTTTACATGTTGTACATAGGACTCGTGCAATGCAGCTAATGGACCCTATTATTTATAAAATAAATAAGAATTTTGTAGCAATTGTGAGTCATTAGTCCATGCCGTATTTTGAGGAACATGGAATAGAGAATGTTTATGTCCTCGAATGATGTTAATTGTCGTTAGGGCTATCGCTAAATTCAATACATCCCCGGTTAAAGCTAATTTGATATACAGTACATAAGGACTATATGTTACGTACATTTGCGTATATCTAGAGCTTATTTCTGTTATTTTTAATACGTAAACAAATTCACCATGTTTATTTGTACGTGACAGCACGTAAGCATCCGTTGCACTTTAGTCCTTCTAATTTGCAGTCTAGCCAGGGTTATTTCCTATAGCTGCAAATTATCGTTTATCGTTCTAATATTTTAAAAAATTTGTTTTGCAATTGCATCGATATCCTACTGTGAATTGTCCCCTGAAATATGTTTAACTAAGAAGAGTTTAAAACGTTTTATTCTATTAAGGCTAACTCTCATAATTGACTGCGCTATTTTCTGAAGTTTGAGCTCCACTTTGCTCTTATTATCATCATTCAAGTTATTTTGGCTTTTGCACTGTTAGTAGTAAGGTATTGAAGGCTATTAACTCCTATCCTGTATATTTTTTTCACTTGTTATGAAAATGTTACATTGTATAATTATTATATCATTTATTAATGTACATTTCTACGAAGATTTTAGGAAACATTAATCGGTTTTATCACCTATTATAATATGACTAGTTTTTGTTACTTGCTTTAGCTATCAAACTAGACGCCATTATTTAAAATAATGCAATGCATGGTACAGTATATACGGAATATTTCTTGCTTCATATACGTCCAGTAATAAAGTGTTACATTTTTATCATTGCAGCATCATTTTATCAACATACTCCTACAGCTCTATTTCGTCAATACAGAAAATACTGTATAATCTAACGCACGTATATTTATTTCATCTATTTTAAAAAAATAGATGCTATTATTGCAGTATCATTTTATTGATATAAAACCTCTATTCCTTCAATGCAGAAAATGTTGCATAATGTAACCACAGTAAATGCAGAAAATGCTACATAATGTAATGTTATGAACTAATATAAGAAGCCTTAGTACTAGCAGTCCATGATAATGCGCAATGTATTTATTTCATCTATTTTTAAAATATCAGATGTCTTCATCCAAGTATCATCTCATTGATATCCAAGTCTACTCCATATGTACTAGTACAGTAAACAAAGAAAACACTACATAATATACTGTAATGTACGGTGTATTTGTTTCATCTACTATTAAAATATTAGATGCTATTATCGCAGTGTTATCTTATTAACATGCAACTCTATTCCTTGCGTAGTAAAAGCAGAAAACGTTGCATAATTAACTGCATAATGTCATGCCTGGTATATCTACTTCATCTAGTATTAAAAGATTGGATGCCATCATCACAGTGTCATCTTATTAATATACAGCTCTATTCCATGTATAATAAATGCAGAAAACGCTGCGTAATGCAATGCACGATATTTTTATATCATAACTTATTAAAAATTTTACATGCCATTACCACGGGATCATTTTATTAAAAACAGCGTTATTTCGTGTAGAGGCAATGCAGAAAATAATGCGTAATGCAATTATTACCATAGTAAATATATATTTTGTGACAAAGATACAACACCAGAGATATTCCTGGGTCTTCATCTATCTCGAACTACTCATCAAGATCAGTGATAATTATAAATTTCTCCCTTAACTTTCATGGCAAAAACAATATAGACTTTGTCCATATACGTAAAGGATAAATTAATGAAATCTCTTTATTGTGAAAAGTAACTCGCTTTTATACTTCTATCTATATTCACCAGTAGCTACAGAGTATAAACACACGGAAATTAATATTAATAAACGCTATTGCTGTCGTATATTCTTAGAGCTAAGTTTGTGCTCATGTTCAAAATATATTAGAGCATACATACGAGTATGATATTGGCCATCATCCAATTATTATTTTATTAACGTGCACTCTGTAACATTTTCATCTTTAATTAAAGCTTTATGTGTGTTATGTTATTGTGTTTTATCGATTAGAGAAAAAGATGTCTTCGAAATCAGCACACTCTGGACCTGATTATCCATTACCAAGTGGAATTGAAATGGACAAAGGAAGTCAAACTTTTGATAACGCTAGAGGCGGTTTAAAAGTGACATGGACTGATAAATTAAATCAAAAGCATATTGTAGATCTTACAAGTGAAGATGAAGTTAGCGTAACATTTCCTATTCAATTTGGCGGATCTTGGAACTGGAAGGAATCGGCAGGAAATATGCAAAGGACCGGTTTTAACGCTGCAGTTTCTTGGGTTGCAGCTACATTTACAAGAATGAATGAAACTAATCCAGCAAAAAAGTTTTGGGGTAATCTAACTGGACAACAATTATCTGGATTCTATGTTCGGATATCAGCTGTAGGATTTAGAAATATTCCTGCAGATCAAGGATTTTTAGGCGAATTAAAAGATCGAGTCAAAGATGTTAGTGAGTTTGCTGAGCTAGGAGCGAAAACAGCGGAAGAAGTGATAAAAATCGCCCAAGCAGCAGGAAAATTAAAGACAGGTTGATATTCATCAATTAAAATGGAAATTGGTGTTAAAACTTAGACATTGACGAAAAGCGCATTCGTAAAATTTTGATTTTGATACTGATCATCTAAAACAAACTAGCGATAATTGCTCAATTTCTGGCTTTTGCAAAGCAGATATAACTTAATTTTATTCTTTAAAATTAGTGATGATTAATATAAGCTGTTATTGCTATTCATGAGTTCATATTCGTGTAATTTGGTAGTAATATTCATAATCTAAAATAGACTAGTTACTGAATTCTTGCTGTTATAATACGGGTATAATTTTATTTTATTGTTTAAGTGAGTGATGGTTAATAAAAGTTATTACTGCTATTCGTACGTTCCTATTAGTGAAATTTGATTTTGATGTTTGTTGTCTAAAATAGATTAAGGTTCGAGCCTTTCGTTTTATCAATTTTCGTCCTATACGGATATCTGATCATGCTATCATTCTTGACAATAATGATCCATTATTGTTGCTGTTGCCGCCTCTTTTCATCAGCCATCTTCTCTCTTTTACCTGTCTTGCACATTAAACTTTATCCAGAATTCTTTGTTAGCATAATTGTCTTTTTTCATAAGCAGCAAAACTGATCTTGGCCAATATGCAATAAAAATATTAGTTAATATTCATTATTATCGCTTACCAACTAATCTCTCTAAACTAGTATCCATTTGTATCAATTAGTACCGTATGACTTTGCTCAGCTTATGTGTTGATTTGCCCTATCTTGAACTGGATGTATAATTGGTATTTGTGCTGATGCATTGAAGAGGTTGTTTTAATATTGATAGCAAGAAGGTTGTACCCATATTGGAGGTGTACAACCCAGTTACGGAGAAGTAAGTAGTTAAGGCTGCTGTAATTGTTACGATCTCTGCCGTCAATTGTGATGTTTGCGAAGATTAAGCGATTACCATAATCACAGTAAATTGTAAGAGAATAACTAGGTAAAAAAGTAGTCTTTATTGCAGGCTGTACGACGAGGAAAGCTGTGTTAAGTTACAGCGTGTATAATGACATGACTAGTCAAATAGCTACAGTAAGATAGAATAAGTAAAGCAGGAGGGTTTTCGTGTAACTGGCAGAACTAATTATCGTAATAAGTTGTTGAAGATAGCTTTTATAATGTAAGAAGCACAGCAAAATCGAGTTATTTATAAACACCAATGATTACTAAGAATATCTTACTTCTATGTTAAGGTAGTTTTACGATATCATGCAACTAGAGTATAAAAAATTTCCATGATTTCCACAATGTCAATTATTCATTAAACATAGAATATATAGAGTTGTGTTCCAGTGTCGTGGAAATAACTTTCACTGAGAATAGACTATACCGTATTTAGAAGCATATACTACAGCCGTCATACTTAAATTTGTATAAAACGTTTATTAACACTGCTTTTCTTACCTTTTGTCCATATTGTAGAATAATTACATGTCAATTTAAATGGCAAAGCAAACTAATATTCATATATAAGTTCTGTCTACTCGTTATTACTAATGAATAACTGGCGATATACTTTAATCGTAAATTTGTAGCATCAATACCGGGCTAATTGTAGCTGTCAAAATGGCTATTACCATTAGTTTGTTCTACTCGATAACATGGGTTGATCTTTCGTGACCAATGAAGGGTAAACAAATTACTCTTTGCAAATTTTTACTCATAGCAGTTTATTATTTACATCTCTAATTTTATTTTTGACTAGATTAAGGTCATGTTATCATAATATGTAATAAATAGAATAATTTACTTCAGTGATCAATATGTTATTTGCTCATAATAATATAAAATATCATTTTGTTCGGATTATCCCATTAGTTGATATCAACTCAACTTTAAAATATGCCCAAAATTGAAATATCAATTTAGATAACCAAAAGCGTTCCAAATAAATTTACTATATGGACTGATACATAATGTTGAACGCTGAAAAGATATAATTGTGTAAGTTGAATTAGGCCTAAACTCGATGACTTCTCAATTCGATCTATGTCTCTGCGGAGATATCCTTCTACTGGTATATATATATATATATGATAGAGGAATTTCAACGGAATACAAGTTTGATTTTTGAAGGAAGGGGAGACATCGAAAATAATCAATCATACAGCAATGATAGAGTTAAGCTGAGTGTAGTGTACAATGTACAGTACACTACAGTATGCACTGTGGGTACAGTAGATTCAGCAGCCGTCAACAGCTGTGGAAACGCATGCGTCCAGCCAAATGGATCCTATTACAGTATGGACTTCAACCGGCGTACGCGACACGCCGGTAGCAGTGTCCAACTGTCCGTTCCGCAGCTGAGTGTCAGTGTCAAAGTGACACTGCTATTTTTGGACGACTGACTTGCGCACTGAAGTGCTAGTACTGTACCGGTACGGTACTGGTAACAGCGCGACAAACGCTATTTTTGGACGAGTGACTCGAGTACTCCAGTGCTAGTACGGTACCAGTACGGTGCTAGTACGGGACCAGTACGGCACCAGCACGGCACCAGTACGGCACCAGTACGGCACCAGTACGGTACTGGTAACGACACGACAAATGCCATACTATACTGTTCTGTACACCACATAGAGTATATAGTCCTGTAGAGTACAGTACTCGCCCCACGGTATCCCCTTCAAGCAGACCATTTCAACCGTGGAAGCTTAGGTGGAGGGGCACATCGCAAGCCGCTGGTCGCCTTTCCAATGCACTTTCTAAATGGCGTCCAGTGATGATCATAATAATGTAACTCTCGACGACGATTCTTGTTGTACCTCCGATGGTGATCAGGATAACGAAGATGAGTGGATCGCTTACCTGATGAAAAATGATGAATCACCTGAAATTATTTATCAGCCTAAAATCAAGCATGCCAAATTGATTGGTAATCGCTACTTGAAGGGCGGTGTGTTAGGAGAAGGCGCTTACGGCAAAGTGAAAGAAGTCTTGGATACTTATACCCTAAAGCGATTAGCTGTTAAAATATTAAAGAATGCAAAATTGAAGCGAATCCCCAATGGCGAGCAAAATGTCCTACGGTAAGGACCCATTTCTATCCTTGCCCATGTTGTTGAATGCTAGGGTATAGTCTTGTAGTCGACGTGCTCTTCACCCAATATACATGACCTCAATCGTCATACTCTTACCATGCGATACCACGACATACTATTTTGCACATACCTTGCCTTCCTTGCATCATCCTCGATTGCAGCCATAAAGGCCACTCGCCATCATGATTGTCCAAATCCAATTTCTTCTCAATCCGTTTCATCAATAGCTACTCTCTTTCAATCCCCTTTTTTCCTTCCATTTATCCATCAATGACACATTCATCAGGACAAGGTTTATCCTTGTATTGCCATTACCATTTCACCATCGATTCCATCTGCGTCATCATCATCATCCGATTGTATTCCATCATCATTTCCCTCTTCTATTCTCAACGCGTCCATCTTCAATCTTTGTCAACATCATTGCCAATGGTGAATAAACCACCCATCAAACCTAAAGTATGACTCAAGTCAACCGTACCCTAGGACAATTTTCACACAAACTGCACTAATACTTTGAGATATTTTCCCTTTGGCTATCAAAGAATCATCCGACACTATAAAGGTGGAATGATAATGGATCAAGAGTTGTTGACGCTGATTGTTATTTTTATCATCTATCCAACATCTTTTTTCAACTTGACACCATTTGCTTGCAATCCTGCATGACAACCATAGTCCCAAAAAAGGATATAGCACTATGCTAGCAAGTTCTGTCGATATTTTTCAAATACACTCTTGCTATTATTTTCATGAGTGTTTTTTTCCCCTTAGTCATCGCTACACTCCAATAAAACTACACAAGGTCTATCATGAAAGCCTTGTCGTATAGTGGTATTACTTAAAGGCATTGCCATAGGGGATAACCAAATATTCACTTAATCCATTCCTTTCACTGTAAAGTTTGAAGGTGAAAAAGTGCTATCACTCACTTGTTTGTATAGATTATGACTAAAAATGGATTTTATGCTAATGGGCTGTCTATCCTTGCCGTGCTGAGTCCATGGATACTCATCACTTTTTGTTGTTGTCATGGTACACTGCGTAGGTTGTTGGGCTGCTAGAAAATAGATGATCGGCTTTAAAAACAATCACGAGAACACCATCTTTTCCTCTGTTTGAAAGATAAATTATATCGTGACCTGATGGACACCTTGTTCGCTAGAGTTGCATTCCTTCTTACATTGAGAATGGATAGATTGCAACATAATAGAGCTAGAAAAATGAAGTTTATTTATTTAGTCAAATTTATAGTTGATCATAATTACAACATGAATTTTGCTAATATTAAAGTGCTCTTCTACCCAAGACCGCTAAACTGTAGTTTATACAACATTTCCGATATTGCTATCGGCTACGGCTGATGTTTGCTTTCGTCAATGTTGCCATTCCACTATTTCCATCCATGCTATCCTCGTTCCTTCTTCCCTTTGAGACCTAGTGACATGCTTACGGTAGCCCATTCTATCATCGCTAAACGTGTTAGTATTGAATTATACCACACATTACAAGAGCATTGGAGATACGTAAAGTGCATTCCTATTCACACGCACAACTATCCATAGTAATGGAGCTATGGAAATGGAAAGATTGGATTGGACTACGCTTTCAATTAAGCTTAATGATGATCGCTAATGGAGATTCAATCGTTGAGCATATTAACGCCAAAATTGGCTATTGTCATGCCAACGCGATATCGTTTACGTGATACAAATCATGTTGATATTAGGCACCAATCACTCTTTTCGACAGCTACAAATGATAACTTTTTTATTCGATGTCATGGCCATTTCGATCATCTTGTTAACAACTCAGTAATAGAAGCGATCATTTTTATTCTTGACTTACACTGAGAGAACCTTGGCATAAACTCTACTGTACACATGTATAGATCCATTGCTATTGATCATTCTACCTTATCACTGCTACTTACCCGAGTTATTAATATTTGATATAGACATCATTAGGGTTTTCGTTGTGAAATAGAAATGTTACAGTAGCTTCAATTATTTGCTGTTATACAGTATTGTATGAAAACTGTATAAACAATTGCACATAGGCTATTATTTTCTTTCCTCTCATTGCTGCAGTTGGCGTGATGCTTTTATTCGTGTGGAGAGTAAAAGTCTTATTCTAGGGCAAAAATTGGATATTAATTAATTATTGACATCATCACTTGACGGTAATCAGAACGTAGCTTGAATTGTATCTCTCCTTGTGCAATACAATTTCAGTTCAAAGTACTTTTGAAAATAACCTCCATTTGAACATCACATGATTCGATATTTCCTAAAAGTTGGACATCAATAATAATGGCGAAATAGAAGAGCCGATAGTTAGGAAAAAATGGGAGTTGAGTTTTCCAGTTTCATCAACATAATAGTAATCATCAATTTTTTAATATTACTCTATCGGATTGACGGCGATGGATTCTATCAAAAATCGATTATAATAAATCGTAAAAGTTACTTTGTAGCTTAGCAACAGAGATTAGCTAGAACTGCCGGTATAGTATTTTTCAAATCTATATGGTTCTAATATCTGCATGACATTGATCTCTGCATATGGTCGGTACTATTCTGTTTTTACGTCGTATTTCGCGATTGGTTAAAGAATGCTTTCATGATTAAAATGAACCGTTGGCTTAGCTAATTACTACAGTATAGACAGTGAGAATTTTACGATCTGTTTCCGTGAGGAATTTTTGATCAAAGATCGCTTAAGCAGTGGTATACGCTTACTACAAGGAAGAGCTTAATCCAGGCGATGGGATCGTAAATATTTACAGTTAGGAGTATTACGATACCAACTGGGAATGCATCCCTGCACGTTTCCATAGAACCTTATCATAATTAGCCTACGTGATTCTTCTACAGTATTAAGTTAAGCTGCATGATTAGGAATACTATTTTAAAGTCATCGATGGATGCTTGATTACCTACAGGTTAAGTGGATATTTTTCCAGAGTATATAGTAATCATGACTCAATCTTGGAAAATGATCTATTTGCTATCGCTCAATCCTTTACCCGGCAAAGTGACGTTATATTTTAATAATGATATTTTAGCATACGTACTACATGCATAATTCGATGAAAGTTTTTATAAATACCGTGTCATAGCTGCGTCGTAAAGCATCCTTATTATTATTCTTGAAGTTTTCACGTAGGCTGATTGTTTACTGCATTTCTACCTGCTGTTAGTTATCTAATTGTTGCTCCTGTAATGTTTTCTACAGTAGTATCGACTAGTAGCAATACTGTATGATCTCCGCGATAGCACCTCACAATCTGTTGCAAGTATAACTTTTCCCGAAACAATAATACCATGGATCATTGCTACTGCTTACGCGTATACGTTGTTAATAAAGCGCTGCGTTTCTGTCAATAGCTATATCCATGCATTTTCAAGACTGTATTAGCCTATTCTGTTCATTGCAATTGTTGTTATATCGTTATAGATAAAATAGAAATTGATTGGACTTATGCTAACCGAAAACTATTTACATCAATCATGTCTAGGGAGATACGACTACTCAAAGGTTTATCGCATAAAAATATTGTCACGTTATGTGAAGTTGTTACCTGTGATGAGAAGCAAAAAAGATATCCTTTTGAAAAGTTTCTATTGAAAGACTAATTTTGCTGATATGTTTTGTTAGCTCTGAGTTATAAGGGCTATACTTTAAAATTTCGAATAGTTCTCGTAAAATAAAAGTTCAATTTAAATATTACAGATCACAAGATTTTATTATACTTTCCAGTAAGGTCATTTATGAAGGTATCAATTTTAGTGATTTAACGTAATATCTCAGTAAAGGATGCTGCTATTCACTAGCAAATTCTAATAGAATCCATATGTATCTGTGCAAGTATATTGTAAACTATTAATTTCAGGGGTAAAATTGTTATAAAGTTACCTGTGTCAATTTGAATGTTGTATAGTAAGTGTTTAATTAAGGTAGCAGTTGGTATTACAAAGTAAATATATTAAAATACAGTAGACAATATACAATCATAAAAGACTGTTTATTATAATTAAATTTTCAACAGTATGCACAACTTAGTTGTAATATCGATAAAGATTAGATTATTCATCGTACAGCTTTAAACAGCACTCAGTGATTTTATAAATTCGCGTTTACATTTTCGTAATTTTTGCAAAGTCATTGATTTCGTACATTTAGTGTAATTTATACCAGTACATACTGTAGTTAATTTATCGGTTTGTGATAATTAGCATCATTATTATACTCGAGATTCTTGCTAGTGCTACGTAAGGAAGGGTTTCGTATATTATGAATGATTTTTGTTATTAAAATATTGCAAGAAAATTGAAGTTCCATGTTATGGCCAATTGTTGATAAAAGCAGCTTGCAGTGCTTATATCTATGTCCAAATTTACACTGTTTGACAATAATTTTTAATTAGAATTACCAAATTTTATTACGGATGGGTTGAAAAATTTTCTTTGACAAATGTCAACATACATGATAATGGAATATTGTTTTACCGTGATGCAAAGCTTGTTAGAGAAAACACCCAGTGGAAAATTTCCGTTGTGGCAAGCGCATTTGTTAGTAGTACTGTTATGAAATTAAATTACTATTCTCATTTTACTCTCAAAATTTTATTATCATAACTCTTGTTTTACTCTTTAGTCTAGTCGCTGTAATTTTACTTTTTAGGAAGCTTCTAATGTAGCTCCCTTAAGTACTTGTTTCGAAATAGTAATGTTAGTATCCACTTATACTTCGAATTAGGTATTTTGCTCAGTTGGTCAATGGTTTAGACTATCTTCACAGTCGACGAATTATCCATAAAGATGTTAAACCAGGGAATTTGTTAATTACCCATGATCAAATTTTAAAAATCACTGATTTTGGTGTCGCAGAGGTATTTATTCCAAATGCTAGTAATAAATTGATTCATTTCGTTAGTATTGTATGTTATATCCTATTGTTTATACGTGTGTTGTTATTCATTTTTTAGGAGTTGGATCTATTCGCCTTAGACGATAAGATTTCTACAAGTCAAGGTTCGCCGGCTTTTCAACCGCCCGAAGTTGCCAATGGACACGATACATTTTCTGGATTTAAGTTAGATACATGGGCTGTTGGTATAACACTGTAAGATTCAAGTCAAATAGGAATATCTCCGAGATAATGATAGTAATCTTTCCTCATTCATGTTGAAATAAATTTAGGTTTAAGATGACATCTGGTGTGTACCCATTTGAAGGTCGTACTGTGTTTACATTGTTTGAAAATATTGGCAAAGGGCAGTATACTATTCCTGATGTTCTTAAGCACGAGAGTGAATTAAAGGATTTAATTAATGGTTAGTAGCACTCATGTACTGTTTTAATTATCTGGTCTATTTTCTACATATTCAAATTAAATTATGACATGGCGTATACTGTACATATTATTTTAGGCATCTTAATGTTAGATGAAAATGAAAGGATGGACATTTGGGCGATAAAAGTGCACTCGTAAGCTATTTTATCATACAGTAATTTTTTTTTGCAAGCTCTGTTCCCATGCCTCTTTACTGATAGTTGGTGTGATTGCTTTATAGATGGACAAGAAGGAAATTTATTAAGACTGCTGAATTTATCAAACCAAACGATAATGATGATATGTCTGTCCTTCCGTACTTAGAGGCCTTGCATCCTGAAAGTGTAGTACCGGATAATGAGGAAGACGATAATGTTTTAAATCGTAAGTTGTATAGAAGAATGTGAAATAGAAAAATCGAATTCTAAAGTAAATTTTGATGCCAATTTATACTATAATGATGTAGTCATTAAAGATGTCATTTCGTTAAATTTTAGAGTCAGGGACATCAGATCATTTTCGAAATCATGCCAACGTTAGCAATAGTAGTGCAAATCAATCTTCAGGAATTGCTCCGCAAGAAAAAAAGTCCAGAAAAATATCTGGCTGTAAATCGCAATAACAATGGTTTAGACGCAATACAATATTATATTTTTTTTTGGCCAAGATGATTCTCAAATGCATTACCTGTAGTCAATTTATGAAATTTATTTTTAAAATTTGTATAGTGCTTAAAAATCTGTTGATATTTGATAGTATGATGACTAGCTAGTTTCATTTATTTTCTATATATTAAAGCTAATGATTCAACTCGAAGGAGCGGGAAGAGTTGCAGATCGCTGTAATTAAAATACTAGTTCTAAGAGCTTTCAATTGATATGTCTTCATAATTATCATGCTGTTGGTTGTTTTGAATGCGAAAGGTATTCATTATATGTGGAAAGTGTATTATTTTAGTATTTCAACCAGATTGGTTTGACTGGCGCCGGTTATATAAATATAAATATATAGAGAGTTATGAAATTGTAATAGAATTTTGAAGCGGTTTCCGAAATTCGTGATTATATTTGCATAAGTGTTCAAATACTGTAAGTTGTTAGAGCAATTTTGAAATGCTGTTATGTATTGCATTAAGTTACTTTTGGTATTTAGAGATGGAACTATTTACTGTATATTCTAACCTTAAAGTATTGTAATATACCGTACTAAAAATACGGTCATGATTACGCTATTGTATTATACCGAATTTTTACGTATATATATATTATTGTCATATATATATGAAGACGTTTATGGTGTCAAGAATATATTCGTAACCGAGGCTTATTATTGTATTGTTTTCGATATACGAGTATTAGCGAATGGATCCCAATCTAATTAATTAATTAATTAATTAATGTATACAATCCCTGATACGTAAATTCGCTTTAACGTTACAAATTTATAACAGTTACTTTGATTTTACATGACGCCGTTTGCGAAATTTGTTCTAAAATAAAATCTGCTACTACTTGGTGGGCAATTTATGCATATCGATATAATGGTATTCTTTAAAATTTCGTATACTGTTAGACAATATTTTATCAACTTCGAAATGCTTAAATAAAATAGAAACTACTATGTTGAAATCATCTTCAATTGGATGTCAAAATTTTGGATAAATCATCGCTTTTTGTGCACTATTATCTTGTCTGATAAATGTATTAGTGATAGGTACGATATACGCTGGTAAAATAAATTATTTTATTGGACGATTAATGCATGATACAGAGTTATCGAATGCAATAATGGTACATTATTACTTTATTATAGTTAATGAACGGTTTGTCTATTTACATGCTGTACACAAATGCAAGTTTATACTTGAAAGAAAATTTAACCAGTATCCGCTGCATTAGTTTCGTACAATTTTTGTAAAATTAGGAATTTTAAGTGGGATTTATCAATATTTATTAAAATTCCGGTAGAACAGGGAGGATTAAATTGCCAAATTTTGAATCTTGACCAATGTAATAGCCTGGTGTGGTAGTTCTAGCGTGCTATTATAGTATTTGATAGTGAATAATTCATTTGTTATGATAAAAATTGAAAATAGAAGTAAATTGGTGGCATGAGAGCGCACCAAATTCTAAAACTAGGTCATGCCAATCGCTAAAATAATCCATTCTAACATTCATCTTTACCTGCAATGCGAGGGATATTTGATCATTGGAGCTAGCTGGGGCTGGAGGATTGTGGGAAGTATTTGCATCTTTACGTATCTATATCAAGTATGTGTTTGTTAAAATAACGTGGCGTAAGGCTACAATTACTGTCTACTACTGTAAATACTTTGATAAAAATGTATGACAAATACGCGTATGTTATTAATAGTATTGTGGATTTTTATTTGCTAGTATTAAATTCATAACTTCATAACTTCACTGCAACTATATTACTGGCTTATAAAACGTATAGTATATATACAATAATTAGAATGATTTATTTGCAATGGAAATATCCCATTGTATTACTTACAGATGATTCTACTTGATTTCCGGGTATTAAAGGAGGAGGACCTGCATTTGGAGGATTTCGGAGACTTCTTTGTTGTTGAGGGACCCTAGCCATAAATTACGATGTTAGAGATCGTAACTAATATCAACATCATTTTTTAAACTATTATTAAAAACGTGGTGCGGTGCGTATTACTGACTACCGTAATAACATGTATGTAGGTAGGTGTAGAAAATTATGATTCGATGACACGGCGTAGACTATCACTACTTAGAAGATATCAATAAAATTGAAGGTTGATAACCCGCTAAAGACTGTCGGATGTAATCATTATGTTTATTAATTATTCAATTTAAGAATATGAATGGTATGTATCAGCACCTGTATTATACAAATACACCTGATACATCCATCAGTTATTATTAAATAATACAGTAACAGTAGTAAAATTCAAGCGAGTCAAAAACGGTAGATTGTTTAGAAATAAGTAGTAATCGTTCGGTAATTTGAGGATATCAAAGTTTTCTCTACTTCATCGTAAATTAGTACACAACGGATGACTATCATCGTGTTGCCTGTCTTATCTTGGTAGAGGGACAGTTAATATAGGTACTATCGGAGACTGTCAGTAGGAGTAAATATTAAATAAGTTGCTGTATTGTTGTAAATTAAAAAGTTAAGATAAAGGAAACTTTGCAATTGTAAAAGCTCCTTTGAGCCATCTGCGCTAGTTGGGCCTATGAGATTTTACATTTTCCAATGTAAAATTATACGCACAAAAGGGAACAATATTTTTCAAATCCTTGTCAATATTTACAATAGTTGCAATTACAGCTACATCGACTGCGTTTAATAAAATACGTATAAGATGGTGTTGCAATATAAATCAAGTTACCAGCTGAATCGCAAGTGATTTACCTATGAGCTGTCGCAGATGCGGGTCCCTGGCTTCTAACGTTAGGTCGTTTAGCAGCACCATCTTTTTGAAATGCTCTTCGATTATTGATTTGATCTAAAAACGAGTACAGTACGCATATATTTATTGCAGCGGAAATTATGTACGTTATGCTATACGCATTGAATCAATTGATCAAGTACAGCAGTCATGTTTG
This sequence comes from Trichoplax adhaerens, assembly GCF_000150275.1. Classification (NCBI taxonomy): domain Eukaryota; kingdom Metazoa; phylum Placozoa; class Uniplacotomia; order Trichoplacea; family Trichoplacidae; genus Trichoplax; species Trichoplax adhaerens. The sequence continues at coordinate 2,266,759 of NW_002060952.1, read as the reverse complement.
TTTATTTCCAAGTTAAAGCGGCTGTTGATTGTTATTTATAAATCATCTTTTGTAGATGCAATTTTATACGCGTGTTTCTGCATATCGGTAATTACTGTATAGCATACACCGTGTATACTCGGTAATCCAATATTCAATGGTTATACAAGTACTGTATAATATAGTAAAGCAAGATATGAGTCTATGACGAAATAGTTGACCGACAAAATTTGAAAGTTTTCAAGGCTAATGATGTAAAGTCAGCATTGGAAAACTGAACTGTGAATTAGGTTTGCAGTACCTAAGATACACGTGTCTACTTTATGTTTAATACATATCTGTGATCAATTGCAGTTAAAAATTAGTCAATTAATGTTATCCTACCCGATTATATTTGATAATAAAATAGCCACTGATTCAGTCATGCAAGAATCATGCATATGGCTCTGCTGCATGTTCATATCGTATCTATCAACACTTTCTACTCTATCTGTATCAAGAAAGACTTTAGTATCAATGACAATTACATCCGACGTACAATAGGAGAAGCCCATTGCAGCCCATTTGACATTGCTCAATTTACATTCGATTCTGTATATATACATATATGTGCATTTACTGGGTATAGAGGAAATCCTAATTATTGCAAATATCAGTATTGAAGACTTTTGCGGTACTGCGAAGTTCATGAAGGGCCTATGAAGGGTTTTTATCGCATTTTTGAAAAACTAACAGTATTGATGGAAACTATATTCGACGTGGAAGAAGTCCATCGGAGACAACTTGAAACTGCTGTATCGGATGACCATCTACTATGCAAGGAAATTAATAGTGTTGCTAATGTCAGTCTAGGTCCATGGAGGATTTGTAGTCCTTTTTTAGATATTAACCGTATTCACGAAAAGTCGCATTCGACGTCGAAGAGTTGGATTGGGGCCAATTTGAAATTGCTAGTCCAATGATAATAACTCACTCTACCATAGTCAAAATATTTCCTCTAGTTTATCAGCTATTTCTATTTCTGTAGAATTAGCACAGAAAGTACCTGTACAGGATGATCCATGGTAATTTGCTCGATTTGATGTACTGTACAGCAATATATATATATAAGTTACCGTCGTTAAGGAAATCACTCAATACTGATATCAGTACTATGGATGATGTGAGCAATAGTACAGAACATGGCCCATCCATCAAGGTCCATGGCCAATTTACAGGAATTTATTTGAAGTTAAGTGTATTGATGGAAACTCCATTCGACGTAGAAGAAGTATATCGTAGTCGATTGGAAATGATTTACTCTAATCATGATCCACAATGCAAGGCGATCACAAACACTAGCATGGTGGATGGCGTTGAAGTCGTGTCCAATGGCCATGGACGAAGATTGTCGTGTTACCTTGTTGTATACGAGTTGATCGTGTCTAATTTTTATTTTTTTACAACAGTACAAGCTCAATGCGATGGTCGATGAAAGCGATATATCAAAGGTCTTTAGTCACTATAGTAGTCAAGGAAATCCTGTCTTACCTGCAGACATTTCTTGATGTAAAATGGCAGTTGAAATCAATGGAAGATGGAATAGCAACTGGCTTCTGCTCGTGGCTTACTCTCGAGAATTGAGCAACGCAAAGCAATCACACTGAAGGCGATTTACCCTTAGAGTGCAATTTACGATGGGCTACAATACTTTGTACGACAGAGAGATGTATTGTACACTGTACAGTACAATACGTACAGTACAGTACTGGTACGAAATGATCACTCGTACTGTACACTGTACAGTAGTGTTCACTATAGGCGAAAGAAATAGACTACAGTACTGTACTGAGTGTTGCGGTACTGTACTACTGTATACTGTACAGTCCAGAACTGTTACGGGTCGACTTCAGCACTGGACTTCGTTCTGTCAGTCTGTCCGGTTCAATGCACACTTGCAGTGAGTAGAATCTAAAGGAATAGAGATCGGTATAGTACAGTACAGTATGAGTACTGGTACGAAATGATAACTCGTACTATACTGTATACTGTACTGTACTGTCTAGGCGAAAGAAAATAGACCACCGTACTGTACGCGTCGACTCCAGCACTGGACTTCCTTCTGTCAGGCTGTCCAGTTCAATGCACACTGGAACCATCTCTTTTGGAAAATATTCATGAGCTTGGAAGACATTGAGTAGTCGATGCTGAAAGGTTCCAATGGACTTAAAACACACACCCTAAGTACTGCACAATAATGCACAGTAGTGTATATTGTACAAAATGAGGCCTTGAGGTATCAAGTAGAGCAACCCCATCAATGACAAGATATAATGGAAAACAACGATAGTAGAGCACATTTTCTCTACTACGTCATACGAGTGATTTGAAATGGATGTAAAACAAACTGCTGATAGGCATCTTTTCAAATCATTAGACCGATTGATTTATAGGGATAGGCACATATTTCCCTATATCAACAAATCTGTTAATACGTTGGAAGCTTTCCTTGGCTCCTTTGGAGTCTTTTTTGTTCGTCCCTAGAGACTCCCAACAGTGCAGCCTTAATAGTACAGTAGGGGAAAATCCAAAACAAGAATTGCAATATTTCTTTTCTCATTCTACCAACAATGGCTCGCATATCAACTGCTATTGTGAAGGATGTATCGACTGCGCAAGTGCAGGTGAGGGAATGCCCAAGAGAGGACCCATTGGGATTGAACAACACCACTTACTGACGACCATTTCCAGTGTGTTATACTGTAGTCTATTGTATCGATGTCTGTACTGAACAGTAGACAGTAAGTATTGTGGTCCAATGTCGAGTCAGCTTACGGACTGTACTGGACCAACCGGGACCAACTGGACCGTAGTGGACTTGGACAGTAGTCACAAGACAGCATTGGACATACTGTTGAAAATCGCAAGCACAGCAGCAGCAGCATCCAAAGGCTTGGCGTTGAATAAAAAGTGGACTGGATTGGGTAGGCAAGAAGAAAATTCAACAACGTTTCCACTGGCCAAATCGATTTTAATCTTGTCATTGAATCAAGTTTGACTATTTTATCGTTGTTGTTGGAGTTACGACTGTCCTGTAGAAGATACCTTGAGGTAAGTTGTAACACAGACTTGAAGTTTGAAATCCCTATCGATTGCAAGCTGTTGGTGTTGAAGGCCAATTCGTCCATTGCTCCTTTTTTTTCTGCCAACCATCCAAGAATTGTAGACGTACTGTAAAATGTCTGTATCAAGACCAAGCACCGATACCAAATGGCAACAAAAAGATGCTGCTGATCAAAATTTCGATTATATGTTCAAATTACTTATCATTGGTAATTCCAGTGTTGGTAAAACATCTTTCTTATTTCGTTATGCCGACGATACATTTACTCCCGCTTTTGTCTCTACGGTTGGTATTGATTTCAAGGTAAAGACCGTTTTTCGTAATGATAAACGAGTCAAGTTGCAAATTTGGGATACTGCAGGCCAAGAACGCTATCGAACGATTACTACAGCGTATTATCGTGGTGCTATGGGCTTTATACTCATGTATGACATTACCAATGAAGACTCTTTCAACGCTGTCCAAGATTGGTGAGTAAAAAGTCAATGTGTGTCGATTGTTGACGTAGTCAATCAATGCCTAAGCTGCGATCTTTCATCGCTAGCATTTGATCCCCTTGACTTTCTTTTGCACCCTTTGTGCTCCTACTACGCCTTCCATTATTCCATTCCAAGCTGGTACATGCACAACTGCTTACGATCGCATGGCCATGATACAATCGGCATTTTATACGCTAGAGGATAGCTTTTCCTCCAATGCTATCGATACAACATCAATTCATTGGACATCCAATTCTTTCTTCAGTGTAAAAGAAAAAGAGTCAATGTTAGTTTATGCCAACTTTCTCGATCTGTCATGGCTTCTTCTCCAGTCAAACCACTCACTGTTGATGACTGTACTATACACTAGGGTCAATAACACTCACTACGCTATACTGTAATGGTATAATGTACCATACTATACTGACAAGTACAGCAAACTCACCACGGTCGAGTAGAGCTTTTTCTCCATTCACTTCTACTGCTCCCAAGCTCAGTAGGGGGGGAAGAAAATCTTCTCGACGCCTTCATTGCAGTTGGATTTCTCTCTTTTTTTTTTTTTTTCCCCCCAATCTCTTCTCCTATTTAAAACATTTTAATGCAATATTCAGCTTTAGAAAGTATTGCCTACCTAGGAGTCTCTCATCAAGAATGAAAAAGAGTATCGTAACCATAGCATACAGTCTTTTTCCACAAGTGGACACGATGACCATTGTACTAAGGCATGCCATCTTCTCCACTCCAAAATCAATGCGATCCATTGAAACAGCTTGTGCCAATAAGTTACTCTTCTTTCTGACTTATTTCGTCGTAGCCAATTCTTTTCTACTGGGAAAAAGGACCATTTCAATCGAGATACAAGGATTACATCGATGTGTATTGATTGGTGTGTGCAATCATTTCCACTGAAGGATCAATAGGTTCGCTTTGATGCGATCAACTAGTCTACACACTGAGTACATAGTCGATGTGTCCTTTTTCAAAACATCAGTCGTATACGAAATGGATGATTTAGCCTGATAAATTGTCTTCCACACATGGACTTGACACCAGTGGATATCATGCAATGCAAGACTACTTTTCCAGTCCTAACAATTGTTATTAATTGACTTGACGATGAAACAAAATAAGCCTTAACGTTCAATGGATGTCGTACTCTATCGGATAGGCACGCAATAACTAGACGAGATAGTCTAGAATACTATGATAATAAGGAGTGGAAAACGGTCTATGTTTCGCTATAAAAATAATAATAATAATAATCAACGCGTAAGCCATTTCAGAGCGAGCGATAATAACGAATCATCCAATGACCATTTTGTTAATCAGTACACCCATTTGGCAATGGGTGTATAATGGAAACGTTGTACTGTAGAATCTTTGCCAATTTCAACATTGCAAAGCATGCCATTGCAATGTTCTATTCTAGTACAATGCTGGATAGTTTCTCACTGTAGGGCTTCTTAAACCACCATTTTCCTTGAAAACAATATGTACAATAGTGGGTAGCAGTTGTCCATTCATAATAGCTTGATCGCTTACAGTGATGCCATTACCTATCATCACTCAAATACGCAAGAGAGATTTTATTGCATCGCTTGGTTAAGAAGATCCAATTGTGCAGCCCAGTAGTAGTCTTGATGAAAATAAGTTGCTTTAACGTATCACCATCATCATTTTTTCCCCCTACAAAATACCCCCTTTGTAAACATTTAAAGTATAGATTTACTCTAGGTCATGATACAGAAAGTGATTCACGAGTATTGACATTATTTTTATTCAAGCACCTTACAGCAACGTACATTGGCTGCTTTCTTTAAAACTGCGGTAGACAACATTTCCCAACCAAACAGTAGTATTAGCGTATTGTTCGATTAGGATATTTACACTTTAATCGCTATGAAATAGGTGTCTACAGTAGTAGCACGATATCATTGACATCAAGTTCAATATTTCATTCACTGGCTCTAATTGATAGAAGTAAAATCTGCTGGACAGTATTGCCAATAGTTACTTTTAATTCACTATCTTCCATACATTCCACTAACAGGGCTGTAAAGGCTTTTATGTAAAATTCTTTCTTGACTTTTTTTATTCATTTGTATCGTTGTTGTTCAACATAATAATGTACTGTACTCTACTTCTTGACATTATTTTGTTTGAAAGATCGCATTGTACCTAGTGTAAAGTAAGCATCGTTTGTATAGCGTTCATTTTCCCTCATTACTATCTTTTTTACGCTAGTCTCTTTATCATAGAGGTAAGAAAGGCTTTATTTTCTCTTATATTGGTAGTGATTTTACAGCGGATAGTATACGCCAACGGTAGCACTTGCGACATAAGAATACGTCTTGTGCAATGTATATTTTGCAGTACTGTATGGGTGGACTTTTGTACCTGCAGTATAGTAGAGTAAAGTATGCCATCTATTTTACGGCACTGTAGAAAATGATCAGCTCAGTGCTTAAGCGCAAAAATATGTCTCTTATTACACCGACGCTCTTGATGAAATAATCATTGACAACACCCTTGATGATAGTGTTAGTAGCGCAACTGGCATACTGACTGTAAAACGTAATCACTCAAATTAAGATCGCTGTTAAGATACTTGAAATTTTTCTACTTATTAATTAATTATGTTACACGGACTTTGGATACGCGTCGAAAACTCGTCGTCCACTCTGGAAATGTTGATGATTCTGGGTGTGTCATGGCATGATTGTATCTGATGTCATACTCGTGTGTACATATGGTTACTTTAAGTTAATAGATTAGTACATTAATCGATAGTAGACTATACACCACCTGACAGGCTACGTCAATTCATTACAGTAATTAGTCATTGCTCAAACGTTCTCAACGTTCAGATGTCGAGTTACTTGGATACTGGATAAACTGCTAAAGTAAAAATTCATCTATGATGACGAATCATAATGGCTCGTTAAAAATGAAAAATTAGACATGATACCCAATAGAGGAGAATTCCCTCTCTTTGTGCTTCTACGTAGTTGATATAATAATACTGTCGTGCTATGGGACGACAGTCGATGTAAACCCTGCATAAGTTGATGATATGACATACTTGATGGAGAGTATTTTCTCATGTCTTATGAAGAGATAGCCTTCATGCAAATGGGTGAAGTTAAAAAGTCCCCTTTGAGGAGCTAATGTTGATGATGATAAATTTGTACACAATGCGAATGGAACATACTGTAATTATATAACACCACCATTGATAAAGATGTAAAGCTAATTTGTAATGATGGTGTGGTATTTTCTTCCTCATATCAATTCACTAGAAACAGCAGAAATGATGACATTTGCATATTATAATATCGTAGTAGAGCTATCTTCTCAAAATGATCCTATCGATAAACTGCAGTATTTTGCTTTAATAGGTACACGTATACTATTGATTTTATGCATGATAATGAAATAACATGCTTTAACATGTTGAGAAATATAAACGCGATTGCTATAGACTGCGCTTCTTTCTATGGGAAGATAAGAGTAACGCACCTTAGTTAGCTAGATTACAGCTTTGATTGTATGAACAATTTTTGCCATCATTACATTATAGTACCATAGATATTTACTGTAATTATGAAGCTACTCGGTATCGCATCTATAAATCTTTAAATTTTCAATAGTATTATAATGATTTATCTAAATTTTTTACTTGCTATTGCTGTGGAAGATTTCTCTTCTTAATTGCATCAATTCCATCATTTCGACTAGCTGAAAATGTATGGACTTTTATAGATTGTTAGTCTGTTGATGAATACATATCAGTATCGGCCGGCATCTATCCAAAGCGTAATATTAGCATTCGTCATCTATACAGCACAAATTACTGTCAACGGTAGCGATTAAACTTTCCAAATGTAAACATGGGTGTTACATTCTATTTACTCTTATATAAAGAATGTGAAGTCGGCTTTATACCAGTTGTGCTATCTTATTTGCTTTACTTTACTAAACTATTATTCGTTGTTAACGATTTCAGTATGTACCGGTATCTTTAATACAAACTACGTTATATTCATCTTGCTATTTTATAAAGTTCACTTTAACACGATTTTTGAAATTATATTACGTGCACAGCATATTAAATACACTTTTATTCCGAAATAGGTCCACACAAATTAAGACATATTCGTGGGACAATGCTCAGGTTGTATTAGTTGGTAACAAGTGTGATCGAGAAGATGAGCGCGTGGTTTCCATTGATCGTGGAAAGCAACTAGCTGATCAGCTTGGCTTCCCTTTCTTTGAAACTAGTGCTAAAGATAATATTAACGTCAAGTCAACATTTGAAACACTAGTGGACATTATTTGCGAGAAAATGTCTGAAAGTTTAGATTCTGATCCAACAGTCGTTAATCCAACTAAGGTGACTCGAATAACAGAACGCCCCTCACAGCAAGATGGATCGTGCAATTGTTAACTTCATCGTTCGCTGCCGTACTTGTTTTTTTATTGTATACGACCTTTCCAAATGAATGTGAGACGCTGTTTGTTTTGTTATATTGTATTTGTTTTTATAAAAAACCTATGCATTTAAGGAAAATATTCTTACTGCTTATGCAATCCAATGCCGCATCGTAATGTAATGCGCATACAATAGAATTGATGCTACCCGATAAATGAACAACAGCATTAAGTTTTCAAAGTTACTACTTAAACGTACTTCTAGTATATTCCAGGTGCCTTCAATACTCGTGTTGTCTTGGCGATTAAGAACAATTACTTAGCTTACTCTCTTGATATATTCATTAAAAATTATACTACTCTAGTTATACACAACAGTTAATTCACTGATAGTGTAAGCGTTTCTGTTTAAATGCTACTGTACTGTAGTGGGATTACTGTAGAGTAAAATGCAAGGCAATTTTTTTGCATTATGGTAAAATTTATATTGTATATCAACTATTTATCCAAATACCCTAGATAGATATATATAGATATATTATATAAAGAAAAATATAATTATATATATCAATCATGAGATAGAATGTACACAAAGTCGAAATACTTTGTTTGTTCTTCTGATGAGTAGACGATGGTATCATATTCTCATTTATTTACATTTTATTTATGCTGGTACTGCAGAAGCTTACAGTACTTAACAACATCAAACAAGTAAGACTATTTACTACATAGTAATCTCCCTTCGCAAACGAAATTTCATCATGCTTTTAAACTAATACTTCCACAGTAGCAATTCTAAAGTACGGTTTGAGATTATACACGTAGACTTAAAATTTCTTTTATTATGTTTATCTCTGATTTGCTATGTATCGACTATGAGGAGTTTTATCTTGTCTTACGTTATGTTTTGCAGTATATGTTATACCTAATTTGGACTTAATCCGGTGTTATCAAACACTCTGCTTTTATTTACTGCAATTTAACTGTCTGTTTACACATAGCACGTCGGAAATGAATCATTGCATCGTAAATATGACCTTGATCTTTAGCGTTAACCCTTTCCTGAATGATAAAAAGCGATTATGATAATTTATTTTATTGATATTGATTGATTAACTAATCTCAAGGTCTAGGGTTATAAAGTAGCACAAGGATTCTATGTCGACGGACTTTGTGTATTGTTCGATTTTAGAAAACGCATTGTACTGGGCTGATTTTTTTTATCAGCTCAGATTAAGGAAGAATATACTGAAATATTCGCTGACATGCTATATTACTTCAGATCAACTCAGCCTACGGAGTGACTAGTACGATCCATTAAACATCACTGAAATTGCACTTCTTTCTTCTCTGTGTGGTGTAGGCTATATTGAACGATCAGCATTTTATGAAACGTAGTTTTCGTTTGTTTTACATAACAAGAGTAAATAGTTTTGTAGCTAGTTCCTCTATCATGTAGCCGATTAGTATGGGGTGTTATCAATGTTATACAGATAGTACCGAATTTTAATGATAAATGGTAGTAATCTTTAATTGTGTGTTAGAATTTGTTATATTTAAAAGCTATTATTTCTGCCTTTTCTAGCCTGTTGATAGATATTCACTTATGTGTTATGCCTTGCTACACCGATCGATATATCGGTTTAAATGTAATTGCTATAATTTTCGGTTCTTAAAATATTATTTAGAAGTTAAAATTCTGCAGTTCATATACATATATGAATGTATATTAATATATAGTTGCTTATTGTTGAAGTTATGCATGTGTATGGTATTATTGTATGCGCCCTATTCAGATGATGGAACATCTGCGTTGTGCTGTATTTATTCTTGTCTATGGTATTGATATTAGTAAAATATTTATAAAGTTTTAGAGGAAACTTGTAGGCAATTAAAATTATTCTACGTAAGTACAGTATAAGACGTATTTGTTTTTAAGTCCGGCGTGCATGAGAGATACCGTACTCTCATAAGATTGATACAGCAGCCGACTGAGCAAATAACGATATATCAGTAGATGTAGTATTAAGCGATTAGCATGTAGTATGCGACTATCTTGTTGAAGCATCGGCAATTAGTGACAAAGGAGCTAAATGCAGCCAAACTGTTTAATAGATTTTAGCATGACGCATTACACATTATGCACGTAGGCGATATATTGTTAAATTCGATCATTAAGATCAAAGTGGACCGTTATTGATAATTTTTAGCAGCTTCATTTTATCATTACTAAAAGATTGCTTATACGGAAATATGAGGACTTTCTCTAGGAGTAACTATCATAATTTTCATTCATTCGTATGCATATATACGCGTGTAGTATTCAAGGGCATGAATGTAAAGTACACTTACATAGTATGTGTAATTGTGTAAAACCCCTACTGTATAGCGATATTGTACCTATCGATACGTATACTGAATGAAATAAGGTGGATAAACAAAGCAGATATATAAGTCTATATAAATTCAGTTGCCTGAGAATACTCGTATACCAATACGTACTGTACAGTTTGTTAATGAAATTTCAATTGTATCGAGTAGACTATCAGGAGGAAAGGATCGAAGCAAATACTACAAACGTTGTATTAACAGGCAAACGCTTCGTCATTTTATGTACGAGTATTATCATTTTAATTGCGTTTATTTATCGCACTGGTATCTAATATAACTTGATTTAATTTTACCACAATAACAACAAGACTTATAGAATTGTAGGACTTAATTAACAGGTCTACAATACATCGTTACCATTTTGTGACCAATTCGGCATACTTTATGATTATCAACAGACTAACTGCATGAATGTTGTTGGTGGCATTATTATAACAACACGAAGCTACGTTTTGCAAGATAAATTTTGTAAAACGATGGAGCAATCATGCCTATGCAATTAAAGTAATAAATGATAACAGGAGTCAAATACAATTATTACAAATAAATTAATCCATTCATGGCAGTATGTAAAGTTAAATTAATTCGTTACAAGATCTATTAGTATCATTTCAAAGATCGCTTTATCATAAGGAATTTCGACTGGGATACTACACTGATTATATCCAGATTTATTATAATTCATCTTTGGGCCCAATTTCAAGGAACTTCATAGCTTCATTCATGGATTGAATAACTAAAATCAATTAAGAATAGAAATGTAGATTATCATAAGAATTAGAAAAGCATATAAATTAATAAGGTAACGTGAATATGTAATTCTCATTTACTGTCAGTTTCATATCAGTACCATCTGTCGACTGTCGTAGTTTGAAACATGTTTAAGTGTACACTACCCACTGTTTAGGATTAGTGCATATGCTTATGTGGGATTATAATGTTATACATATTCTATTGACATAAGAAGAGTAAACTGATGATATTAAGCACACTTGACTATACAGAAGGACAGAAAGAAAAAATGTAATAATGCTAAATAAATAAAAAAAAAGGGGGCACCCGGGATTGAACCGGGGACCTCTCGATCTGCAGTCGAATGCTCTACCACTGAGCTATACCCCCACGCACCGTAGGTAAAGGTAAAAATTTTATATTTATAGCTTTCCCCCGAGAATTCTTTTCAACTATAGTATAGTAAGATATAGCATATTAGTGAATCTATATATATATATGTATATACAGTACGAAGGGTAGTTGACATATGGTATCGTCTGGTAGATGCTATTCAATTCTAAAAAAGTAATCGTATACTATAGTCTGTGATAGGCAAATCAATTTAAATTTTCTTCTCTTCTAGAAGATAATAAAAATGTTACGTCTTAAATGCTGATATTTTAATAATATTAATAATTCCGTATTTGTTACCGAAACACTTTGTAGCAGAGTTAGAGTGTGACATTCAAAGCTATAATATGCTCATAAATATATATTGCGACAGAGATCAATTTTGCTCCAAGTTTTAACAAAACTTGTGTTGTATATCCCGTAGTCAGTAAGCAATGCTTATTACTTTCGTATAACAACTATAAATAAGTTTAATATTAGTTTATAAGAGTAATTCAATATACTGTACTGTAATGTAACACCATAGTGTAGCAAAAGTTACTTAACTGAAGATCGCTACGTGGTATAACTCCATCGCTATTCAGCGAATAATCTCGTAACAATAATATGATACAATAGATTAATAAAATAAACTTTGACTTAAAACCGTCATAGCACAAGTAGTAGCAGAAAAATGAATAGTTGATAACATCGCGATTGCCATAGTGTGAGGTGCAGGAACAACATTGCATTATTTATTATTATCGATCGCTTAATTAAACAGTAAAGCCAACGAAGAACATGGACTTCAGCTACTGCAATCGACATCTTTTGAATTCAGAATTGCGCTCGTAAATTAATTTCTGTTTGCAAATGGCAGTTGACGGTACAGAATTACTACTGGGCGTACTTTAACTAGAGCTAAATTATATTATAGTTATTAAAATGATCAGCAGTCCTAGACTTATCCTCCAGCTACTACAGAGCTAATAGAGAGCAATCTGACTCTGGATCACTCACTGGTTTACAATCTTTGATTTACTTCTCAACAGTAGTTAAGACTAGCTGTTACTGTCAGTACTCCTTTGCGGTGTAATAGTCTTGTGGAGCAATGTTTGAACTCGTAAAACATCTACATCCACTGCAGTTTTCTTCAAATGCAGAATACTGGTATATAGGTTTATAAGTTCATATTATAAACACATGCGTTTAATCGCCTAACTAAAGCCCAGTAATATGCCTGACTTTACTTGAACAGCTATTACCGAAATAAGTATCATCTTTTCTAATCCGCGAGTCATTTATAATAACGACGCAAGTTTAAGATATCATTATAAAAGTTATTCCATCTATGAGAACGTACTTAGAGATTGTCTATAACAATCAACAATACGTTAATAGTCCTCGAAATTTGATATCTACACTCTATTGTTGTATCTAGTAAATTAAATCTGCTTACTCATGGATGGTTCGGAGTAATAATACTTGTATTCAGGGTTGCCTCCTTCGTTGAAAATATTTTCTAAAACTTCACCGTCACTATCTGTAATAATTTGAGCCAATTTCGTCATTAACTGCATACAGATGGCCATATTTTAATCAATGTATAACGGTATAATGCTTACTTAAAAAGAGAATCCTAGGATAGTAAACGCCATCAGGAGCATAAGCTTTATCCTCGGTTTCATCATCATCCTGTAAGTTGATTTAAATATTAAATAAGGTATCATATATTTCTATTCATGTAGCTAATAGTTTCCAATACTTATCAAATAGGATAAACATGAAATAAAGCACTCTTTAATTCAATATTCTTGAAATATTGACCTCAGAATTGACCATTACAAAGTGATTGCTAAGTTCTGATATTTCATTTGCTGAAGCGAACTTCGGTTTGAGTGCTATTAAAGAGATCAAAGGAGCTTTCATTGAACTATTTATTGAATAAGATGCATTCATAGTAACAGTTTACTTATTGTCCCGACATGCCGCAGTAATAAGGAAAATCAATGAATCTAACGTAATTTTCCATAAATTTTTCAATAGTCTAATTTACTGTAGACTAATCGAAATAGGTAACATTTTGTAAGCATATATGGTAAAAAATATTGTACATTACGTGATGAACGATAAATTAAAGTTTGTAACCGCTGTAAGAATAATAGCTAACCTGCACAAGCTCCACACCAAGATTTGTGAATAATCAGCATCAAAGGCTTGTTCCTACGAAATAATTGAGTTGTCAGCCATGATAATCCAATTTTATAAAATTTGGAGATATGATATATAAACTGCTAACATTCATTATACGCATAATTAATTACAATTAATAGAGTAATATATTGGAGAAAAAGTAGACGAATTGTAGCTTTACTATTTTTGGATCTACCTGCAAGCTGTTACCTTTACAGATGTCATTACTAAGAGCTAACAACTATTGTTCTGAGCACACAGAAAGATGCGCTACAGTGATTATTTTTACTGACTCTATGTACTTTTATAGAATATAAAGTAGCAAGATGTTGTAAAATTTACAACTATTAGATAATACTATTAGGACATTTCAGAGTAGTAGGTGATAAAATAACGATTTAATCAACTTAATTGTGTACTGTAGTCATATCTTGTAAACTATTTAAGCCACTAATTTTTGCTCTTTCTTATAAAGATGGGGCAAGTGCAAGACAAGATAACCGAAGTTTGTAGCACATCCGATGCAGTACGGTATCTGTGAGTACTAAAGCATGTCATTTTTATACCATGAGGGCAGTAAAGATATTAAGTAATAACAATGTAGGATTCGATCTTTTCAATATAGCAGATACTATGATTGCATTATACCGCATGTATGTTTTATAGTTATCATAGGCCTTAATCTGCCATCTACTAGATTAGAATCATAACGATACATGTTGAGTTGACTAGTATCGCCGGAATAGATAGTTGATAGATTAAAACTATATATTATTCAGCGAATCGTGTCTCATTACATTAGCAGCTTGATAGATGCAATGTCTCCATAATAAATAGCATTGTAAACAGGGCTGATCATACCTCAGTATAAATGTACGAGTACTCTATCTTACGTGATCATAAGTAGTTCAATAACTACAAGATTCGCAATTTTGCAGGTTTACCTAGTTATGACTATTTCATTATAATTATTAAAGCATAAGTTGGATGACTACGTATACGGTGACACACAGAGAGTTGATTACTATATCAATATACTCTATCTCGCAGCATGCAGTCGGTTACGGTTAAGTTATATCTGCTAAACCACAGATTGATACAAATTTAAAAATTAATTCGAACGCCTATAGAATGTTGTTTCAGGACTGCTAGGAAAAGTATTTGGATTAAGGCATATCAGGAAGGAAATTCCTATTATTCTATGGATTTAATGGCGTAAAATTCAGCCTATTCACACTACAACACGTGTTTTGAAAATGAGTTATTGAAATTGAATTAAAATTACCTGTAAAATCTTCATAGAAAATACACAAATGCACTATCGTAAACTAGACTACTGTATTGACTGTGCATTACCATAGGATATGGCGTATAACTTTTGTGAAAAATAAAGCATGGTAGTACCGCGTACAGTAACTGCAGTTGCCTTCTGATAAACCACTACCGTGTAAAATTAAGAGATGATATCATGGGAGCAACGGGTTTAATGCACAATAAATACGTTCCATTTCTGTCTTCCCAAGCTGATATTTGTATTAAATATTAAACTAGTTCTCATCCTTACTCTTCCTTTGCTGCAGCCAATCCATCATCTAGACTTTTCCACGCAAGACTGTCACCAAAGCCTAATTTTGACAAATTAATGTATTAATTGCTACCTATTAGCTCGCTATTGTTTGCTGAGTAAAGTAAGCACTGTAGAGAGTTCATAATTTTTCGTGCTTACGTAAAGTTACAATACCTTAAAATTGGATTGATATTAACTACGGGTATACTAGCACTTTTACAATTCATTTATTACGAGTATTTCTAAGTCTACTTACAGTATACGAAAGCTGAATATTTAAGACGAAGATACAGGAAATGAGAACACTTCAGTACATGGACAAAATGATATCATGAGCAACACCGCTATGCACAGTAGTTCTATAACAATCAAATTACTATGTTGTACATCTTACTCCAGCTAATAACAAAGTACTATATAGAGAAAGTTATGAAAGCAAGGCGACTGATCAGTTTCACAATATCATGATGCTGTTATCGATTTACTAGAAAAGAGAGAATAAAAATTGGACCCTACTGTAGGAATATACTGTAGTTATTCTCTGAAGAAGATTATTGAAGGGAATGCTACCATTGTAGTGTACAGTAAGTTTTTCTGCATTGAGAGACTACAACCAGTTTGCATATTTGCTAGGGCTAGTAGCTATTGAATGCTTGAACTAGGCTACTGTTGTCATCCGATGCTGATGCATACCTTTGCCTTTACTGAGATCGCTGCTAACTTCCTCAATATTATCTTCTTCTTCTTCTTCCACGGCTTGGATAGATTTGGGGAAACTAAAGAACAACAGTACAACTGCCAATACGACAGTGAAATAGACTTTAGACCTGAATACCGAGGAAATTTTTGCCATTCTTCTCCTACTTGTATAACACACAAACGGTTAAGGTTAACTTGTTAGGATTCACTTGCTATATGAATTGAAAATTCTTCAAGCGTTGTTGCAATTAAATACTACACGAGTACAACTATCTCCACCAGATCCACGTCACTTTGTCCAACACAAATACAAGCATTGGCAGCAACATGCAATGCAATCTTTCGTGAATGCGGCACCAACTGGCACGCGAGTTATTATTCAAGCTAAAAATGACTATCAAATAACGATGCACTTTGTCCAGATTGAGTATTCTTCCTGCAGAAATGGAGTGATGATTCTGGGCAAGAGTCGTCTTTAGTATGGGAACACAAATGCAAATAAGTAAAGCGGAGGGTAGAGTCAGTGAATAAGCCTAGCTGAACTCGAGTAGGTAGTCTGAATCATAGCATAGCAGAGTATACATTAGTATCAGTAAGAAACAAAACACATGTCTAGGCGTAGAAGTACTATCAAACAATCAGCATAATGGTGGACAAGGAGAATAGTTTAATTAATTAATACACTTTAAGCCAATGTTAATGCAGGGAATACCAGCAGAATGCTTTGTTAATATTCATCAAATGTAATGGTAAATAAATTCATTAGAATAAAACACTGTAACAACAGTATGGTGCTGAACACAGAAAGCATATCTGACAATAAAACTTGGGCCATTTTTTTATTCCAACTTTGGAATCTTGGAGCGTTTATTTCAACTTGATTGCATGAAGTAAAGAAGAAGGGGGAAACTATTGAAATTCGATCAATTATTCTACTCTACAGTACTCTAAATGTTGTATCCACTAATTAACTGGCTTGTGTGCTGCTGGATAGCAGACAATTGCAAGCGGATAATGTGCTATCGGCTACAAAACGGATAAACTGCCTATGGCTGCGTTATTGTTGTATTGTTGCAGTAGATTCAATTTTTTTTTCCTGACAGTATATCCTAATTTACCTTCATGGTGAAATATGTTGCCGATTGTATAGCACATTATTGTATTACAGTTGATAGATTGATGATCAACTCCTGAATAAGAAAAGACTATGGACTACTTTCACCTACAATTTTAGATAGAACTTAGGCGAGCAATTGAATCTTGCCAAATTAGGAGTTAATGTTGCATTGATTAAACTAATGCAGTAGCGTATTGCATGTTAGTAAAAGGTGCTCTCGTGGATGATTTGATCAATAGAATCACTCCCTCCATTAAGAGTAATAACTGTTTTCAGGAGAAACCATTTTTTGAGCTGATTAAATACCTTTCTCGATCGATATAGACCCGTAATATACAGTATACAAGTATGAGCTGAGATGGAATTCGATCAGAATGAAATCCAAAGGTAATATTGTTGACGTCCTTACTACTAATTAATCCATATGTTTTTACTACGTTAGTTATGATGGGAGCAAATGTACAAGACATTATGCCATCTAGTACTTGGCAATTGTATGACCTAAACTAGAATAAAATGAAGATTACATAAGGCGCAGATATAAAATTGTTGTCTCTTGTTAATTTTGTGTTGCCAATTAGAATAACGATAGAACAACGAAAGTGAGCCAGTTGTTCCTTCTTCGGATCCAATCGGAAAAATAAATGAATGAGTTTTATTGTATTGACCACATGTTACGTTGATCAATCAGGATTAAAGTACAGCCGTTGTCCTGGAAAAATTGTCTATGCCTGTAAAATATTCAAAATCAATTAAAACTAATTACTTTTATTCCTGTATTGCATTGTTTTAGCCAGGATAAAAGAGCGCATATGAGTACGCGTATATCGTCGATACTGTAGCAGTTGATTTTTGTCTTCATTTCACCATTTTATTATTGTCGTTTTCAATCCATTTTCAATTGTCGTCTTAATCCATAAAATGAATTTAGCAATCTCTGATTTAGGGTATCGGAAATTGTAATTCTTCTTTGTCTAAATGGTTATTTATTTACATCTAGATTAATTATACATATATATTTACCTTGGACGATAAAAAAATTGAATTTATATGCGATAATGGCTTGGTCATCGTAATCCCACAGTAGTAAAGGCAGTTTCAGTGATTATTCAAAAAGATTTACTTAAAAGCTAAAAACACAATACTGTAGACCTTGACTGCATATCCTTATTCATTGAGCCATTTTATTCTATTTCTAATGATTATTCCGATAGTAATATCAGACGGTCGGCCTTGGAATACTGCATCCACCTATGCAATCCATCACAGTGTCACGTTGCCTTCCAAATCAAATCAAGCAAACATGACAGAGTCTGTACATTAAATTAATCAATCGCCGTTTAATATTAGACGATCGGTCCGAAAATACTACCGTTGTCTTGGAGATTAAGTCAAGTAAATAACGTCTGTACATTAATCATTAATCAATCGACATTTAATAGCAGACGATCGGTCCTAAAATACTACCATCTACGGATTGAATTCATCAAAGTGTTACGTTGTCTTCAAGATTAAGTCAAGTAAATAACGTCTACATCAATCATTAATCAATCGCCATTTAATAGCAGATGATCGATCCTAGAATACTACCATCTACGGATTGAATCCATCAAAGTGTTACGTTGTCTTCGAAATTAAGTCAAGTAAATAGCGTCTGCACATTATCATTAATCAATCGCCATTTAATAGCAGATGATCGGTCCTAGAATACGACATCTACCTATTCAATCCATGACAGTTTCATGCTGTCTTCGAAACCAAGTCAAGTCAACATGATCACGTCTGTGCATTGAACTGATTAATCGCCATTTTTCCATCACCAAGAATGTTTTTTCATGTTCGTATTTATTGTAGTCATAAGCTATACTCTATTTTCGATGTGCCATTGTACATCGATAGTCAATATCGCATCGAATGATTACTAAACGATGGAGTATTTAGTAGTCCATGACTACTAAATACTATGACTATTCGCGTTCAACCTTCTCTAAATACAGTTAGGATAACGTTATAGTATCGATCGTATTGAAGGGATTTGGTTGCCGATCGCTATTGTAACAGATGCGTACCATAACTACGATGGCGATTCACAACTTCAATGCAGAACTCGCTTTCAACCATAGAGGTAAAAGATAAAGCTAAAAAGTTTTCTTTTACCTGTATGCTTTCAGCTGGCGACTTTTAGTCACAATCACCCTGACTTAATTCCTAAAATGAATTAATATTTGGATGTTGTCCATGCCACTCTATCTACATGACAGTACTATGCTATGTCTGTACGTCTGTATACAGTGAGAAAGAAACAAAAGCAAGACTGGGATTGATTCTTGACACCAGCTGTGACTGCTGTACTATAGCCAAGCCGCGCTGTTTGGAACGCTGTATTTACTGTATATGAAAAACGCGCTCAATTTTCAATTTTATTTACAGTACACACCACTACAGTGTACCGTACTTTGATACAGTACATACTACTGGATCAGAAAGTACTGTGGATTACAGTCTGTACACTGTACTGCATTGTGCAGTTGTACTGTAAAATTCAGTAGTAACGCTACTGGACCAATGCAACAGTACGTTACCCTACAGTACATGGTACTGTACTTGCTAGGAAAAGAACCAACGGAGAAGGCGCTCATTATGAATTTGTATCCACTACCAGTGTACCCGTGGCACAGTCTGTATCGAGTGTTAGCCAAGCTTGCTGTGACCATTAGCCTCGACGTTAATCAGTTGATATGACGTTAACTGAATTTTGAAAGCTACTAAAACAGTAGAGAAAGGCAAGCTGCACGTTCCACCATTGCAACTCGATGCTGGCATCCAAGCCAATTCTGCCATAATTATTGAGGAAAGAGCAAAACTTGCACAAGGAAAAAAATCGCAAATCAAAGCCATTATCAATCCAGTAAGTCAATCATACCAATACTACGTACTGTTATAGGCGTCAATCGACCCGCACATGACTTGCATGAACTTCAATACTACCGTTAGCGAGAGGAGATGCAAGAGCAATCGTCAAGATTGAATTTCTACCAATTGAATTTATAAATTGATTTTAGATTTCTACTCATCTACTTGGGCCAATTAATCCTTTCAAGAGGTGAATAAGTAAAAGGATGCAGACTGACAATCAGTTAATACGCGATAGAATCAATGGATATGCTTCTGGTATGGGGATGACCCACCAACATGCCAGTAATCAAGCGTTAAGTGAAGCTTCCAAACAGTTGGAGAAACATCTCGATCAGGATAGTCATTATTTGGATCTTTCTCGCTTACTCAATATATCTTCTGGCTGTAAGTCAATCACTCTAGGATAGGATGATACTGCTATCTGCTTGAAGTTATTCATCTTCATTCTTGTGTAATAACGAGTATTTTGCTATCGGGCTATCGATATGCAAGGTGATGATGACAGCAATTACACGTGCATTATCTTCTTCAATTTACCTGTCTCCTTCATCATAAGTCATAGACACGATCTGTAAACTTCGATACGATCATTCATAGTCAATGGAGTGCAGTAAGTATCGTTGCCACAAGCATGGAAAACTTACCCTTATTTTGTGCCATAATAAGGTTATGCCATAGACTGTAGCTACGCGTACATCAACGTTCATCTTGATGGAATAACTTCGGTCATGGATACACAGAGTTGTCATAGGCAAATACGGTAGTAACTGCATGCAGGGTTAGCTTTAGCTTAGTTTGTCATCCTCCTGGCCACTCAATCAATCTTGCTCATATAATATTATACACTAGTGTAGTGATTGGAGATAATGTGAATCTCCATATTTCAATTCCTTTTCATACGATACTGTGTATTCAGTACAAGGAAGCTTATTACAAATATAAGTGACATTGGTATACATGTTATTAGATAGTATTGGTATACAGTAGGATAGGATTTCGTCAACACTCTAGGATAGAAGCCAACAAATTACGTTACTTCTATATTATGACAACGGTTCATCGTGGCAGTACTATACTACACAAATAGTAGATAAATTAAGTAGGTACATTCTATTACCATCTCTACGGGTAAGAATAATGTAAACGGCTAAAACTATTACTGCGTCAACGTTTCAGCTATCGTCGATAGTATTGACCATACAGGTATGAAAATTCGACCTTATTCCATAAATAGGCATCAGTTGAATTTTCGGTATTGGAACTAGTTTGAATCGTGAATCAATGGCTACCAAAGTTTCCATTTCTTCAAAATCTCACTGTTCGATTCTAACAGACTGTACGTGTAACGACCCCTTATTGAACCCCGTTAGCAGAAGTTTCCTACGTTTCCTGCTTGACTAAATCAGGATCAGTTCTAGCGATAGTCTTTGAGAATTTCTGCAGATATCTGGTCATAGGAACTACTCCACACCTAGACTCATGAATTAGAATACCTACAGTACTCCAAATGGACGCACGATAAGTGATAAACAATAATAGAATTTAAATGTCTTGATTAACCGATACAGTACATGAACTACAATTAGCTCTATCACTTCACTCATGCCAAGGTTTGAATTAGTTGTAAATGTATTCGTGAACAAGCTATCTGTGCAATAGCTACGTGTATGGCTACAGTAATCTACCCTTGCGTTGTTACTATCGAAAGAGCAATGTTTATTGCTATGACGTTGTGCAGCATATTTGCTGCATACAACTATATATTTTATGTGTTATGTAAGCAATTTAAATTAAGTCTTACGATATTATAGCATGTGCTCGAACGCCGCCGGTGAATTTTCTATCGTTTATCAACTGATGTTTTGAGACGTATCGAAGCCATAAATATCATTCTCTGCACTACGCTTACTTTATTGCTTATTGATATAAAAGATTTGATAAAAATGCGCTTATAGCTACCTTTTGGTGGCTAGACAGTAATTTTTAATTCAATAATTGATAAGAACTATAATTTGATCTACTTGTGGTTTAAGCGCTTACAGATATACTATTATGATCTTGTTAGTTATATACTTGATTAGGGTTATAGTCTTTTACTGCAATGATTACCGTTTTAAAGTACATTTATTAGTTAATACAAAGCATAATTCTATCACTTTTTTACAGCATATACGGCTGGTATAAGTGGAATTGGTGAAAATGACTATGCTTCCATATCGGCCTTACCAGGGCTACAGAATGTACCGAACTTTGCCAATGTTCGCAGGGTACCGCTGCCAGTAGAGCTAGTAGAACAATTCAATCGTATCTTTTGATGAAAATTGATTAATGAACTAATTTGGGCACATCTATACTATCATCGCGTTGTAAATACTGTCTGGACACTGCTATATTGTAGTGAGAAGCTTTTATAATTGCTATACTTTACACAGGATATAAATTAATTAATACGAAATTCAGCCTCGATGACCGCTCACTTTGCTGCTGCTCTTGAAAGTTAACTAAAGTGATGTCGTAATGTATTCTTTAATACTATGGTGAACATATACTTTAGTCGTATGTACAGTAACTGTTTGGATAGAGGACGAAACAAATTGAAAAGACTTTCTTTAATGTTACAGACAATGCAAAATTCATTTTAAATGTTATAGTATTATTTTCGATCATTGGGAAGCAATTTAAATTTACTATATCGTCCAGGTATTACATATAACTGATTATTCAAGACTCTTCCACATTTTGAGTTCTAAAAATTTAAACGTTCCCATAGTATGAAATATATGATTTGCATTATTATCATAATCGATACCTGTATTCCCCGCCAATTTCTGGTTATTAAGACAGCAGTTTCTTCATCAGCTAGAAACTTAACAAAAATTTTAGATTTACAATATAATTGTCTAATGGGTCTATTTCCTGAAATTAAACGAGCTTGGTTATCTATCGATAGTGATATCTTTGTATGGAATTACGAAGATGGGTAAGTAATGCCGTATTTTAAATCGGATTCATTGTTATTATTCGTGAAGATTGATAACACCTGTGACGCAATTATTAAAAATAATTTATCAAATTTAGGCTGTTCTATACTTTTACCATTATAATTTTAAATAATTTCATGATAGGAGCGATGTTGCTTATTTTGATGGTCTCAGTGAATACATAATGTGTGTTGGACTAGTTAGACCCAAACCAGGTAGGATATGCTACATTACTGAATACATTTTATAACTTTCTGATAACGCTAGGCTTTATAGAGATAGTTTAATTAGCACTTTCATGCCCTGCTGACATAGTTAGTATCGGCCATCGGATTGCTATTTTTAAATAATTGAAAAAATAATATAATTAACATTGAACTTTGTTTCAACATAGGAATATTTCAAGATCATATCAAATTCCTGTTATGTTTAGCTACTGCTGTCGATGTTGTTCTACTAGGGGTTAGCTTTTCGGAAGCTACACGTGGTAAGATTTTAGTAACGACGATAATGTAATAAATCATTTGAATATTGATGTTTCTCTTATTTTAATTAAATGCCCTCAGTTAGCTATCGTTACTTCTGAGTTATATTTTATAAAAATTTTTAGTGAATGTTTCTAAGTTGATTTACTATCGTGCTGCACTTAAAACTCTGTCCTGTTATAAGCTCGATTTTTAATGATATAGTTATTATTATAGCTTATGTCTATTTGCTTCTCAACCGTTGTATGTCTTTATTTAACGGTATAAAACTTTAATTATTCAATTGCAGAAACGGCCGGATATCCTTATAAAGAGATGCATCTTCAGCCCGAGCCACTATTCGTATTGCCATTAGATCAGCAAATTGAGATTACATCCATCAGTGGTACTCGAAATGGACGAATATTCATGACCACCAAGAACTGTTGTCTATTCGAAATAGAATATCGAGTAATTAGTATTCTTTATTGAATCTACATTATTTTTTATGATAGTGACAAGCCAATCTAATTATTCGCACATAGGATAAAGCCGGTTGGTTTACCCAGCAGTGTCGTATTGTAAACCATTCCAGTAGTTACCTTTACGGAGTATCTGGCATCTATAATATTTTCATGAAGGTTGTCAACTTATTTTCTACAGAAGGTTAGAAGCTTTTATTGGTTTATTCGATACGTCATTACATTATATTTTCTGTTTATTCTTTCTTTGCCTAATGTTATTTGCCTATGAAGATGTAAATATCTGCTTTGTATAACAGATTCAATGCAACAGATTGCCATAGATGAAAGTAGAAACATTTTATATACATTATCTAAAGAAAGCACTATACAGGTATTAATATTGCTGATGTACGAGTAGGTTGATACTTACGAATGTTTCAATATTTCGTAAGTCGCTTTTTGTTGGAAATATGTTAACTTAGGTTTATGACCTTGGAAGTAACGGGAATCTGACTAGTCATGTTGTTACGTTAAATCGCGGAGCTATTTTATCTCAAGCTTCAAGATCCGCAAGGTACTGGAAGTGATCTCTAACTCGTAGAGCTTCCTAGAGTGTAAATATATTTGCTTATTTCAATTTTTTTATTTTAGGTACATAGATGCCGGTAACTTTGCTCCGGTTGTATATATTGCTCCGATCAGTAAACAAGAGTCTCTTGGCGTGCAGCTTATAGCCGTAACTAAATCAGGTTTACATTTTATTACGTAGCCTACATTAGCACTAACTGCTATGACTAATTTTTTCCCTTTGAACATACAGGTGTTAGACTATACTTTGTTGTCACTAGCTCATTTAGTGACAGACCATCTCACATTCAACTAGTTCATATTCGCATGCCTCCTGGTTGCACTCCGTCAGTTCCTGCAATACAACGCCCCAATAATATCAATATTTCATACTATAACCATGGTAATCAAATCCCTTAAACAGTTTCTTTGTGGTAAAAATACTGAAAGGAGACTTGCGAAATTGTATTTGTTAGGATTGATGCTCATGGCTTCTAGCAGTTCCGATGATTCTGACATATTATGGTTGACTAATCCAGATGTGTTTCCCTTTATGAAGTTACTTAAAGAGAGTCAGGTACATTTTCGTAGCTATGTGGAGTTAAATGTTCAGATAAGAAATCAAAGTAAATTGACAGAACACCTGATATCGACTTACTAGTGTACAACTGCAATTAACGGGCATATATGGGCTATCAATGAAACTAAAGACTTTGATCAGGTTGCAAATCCCAATCTGAAAACCGTAAAGTCAGATCCTCCAGCGATTGTTAGTCAACATGCTAAACCATTAAGACAATTCGTCATTTTAGGAGCTCAGGTATGCAAGAAATATTAGCAAAACTTCTTTAAATTCTGTACTAAAATTAAATAATTTATTGCTTTCAGGGTGCCTACCTTCTTGATAGCTTTCGACCGTCCGAATTACTGCGTTGTATCTTGCTAAAGTGTGGAAGAGTGGATCAAGAAGCTGTACAAACATACTTTAGTATGGACACGGTAAGAATCTCGAATTGATAATGGAAGCCAAAGTCTAATTTTTCAGTTTCTAGTCTAGCTAACGATAGTCTTTATATCTTATTGTTAGATCAATGCAGTGGTATCATGCCTCGTTTTGGCGTGCTCTAATCGCCCATCTGATCAGCATGTAAGCAATAATTTAGTCTTGAAATAGTAACTTTAGTAGTATGCTTTTTGTTAACATAGCATGATTTATTCCTGTGGTCTTCACGCTATTATACTTTTTGGGGGAAAATTATTCTAGGTTACCAAACTTGCTGCGCAAGCTTTTTTCTGTTATAGTGATGAGCCGAGATTCGAATTCCCAACTAGTTCAAACATTACGCAACCCGGAGTTGGCAGTCATCCTGGTGATACGAAGCCACAACCTTTTCAACAACCACCTTCAACGAATGTTAATCAAGCACCTTCGCCACCAGGTTTAGATGGATCGTATTTGTCACTTGATAGGCGAGGAAAACATACAGAATCTGGTCGGCCATTATCGACTGAAAACACGTTGCAGTCGGCCCCCACTGATGGAGTACCTGTTATGAAATTCTCTTTAAAGCATGATGGAGTATATTTATATCTATCTCGTATTCTCCGGTAATTAGTACTGTATCTAAAATTTGTTCTAAAGGTATTTTTTGAAACTTACTTTGTAAAATATTCTTGATAATGCAATAGACCTGTGTGGAATACGAATCTAACTGCGGAAGTCGTTCGAACCTCAACTAAGGTTGAATATGTTACCGTATCGCTATTTCCTTTCCCTGTAGTTACTAAATATGACTCTTTCTCTAAAAATGATTTAGATGGAAAGTCAATTCTCATCTGAAGAATTATTATGGCTATGTGAGCAAGTAGCTAGCCTAAAAGCGTTTATTGAGGAGCATAATCAGCTGTTTTCGGCTTTACAAGCGGAAGGATCAAAGTATGCTAGAAGTAACTAATATATCAAATTGAGCGTCTCTAATTAATTATTGACTATAATCTGTTAACAACCCAATACAGCTTTCTTAGTCCATCCCTTCATCATCATATGCTAAATGTTGTAAAATCTCAAGCTGGCGTCAGATCAGACCCAAATGTTCCCAACCGACAGGTGATACAATCGCAACTGCAACAACGCTATAAAGGTACATTTGTATTTAATGTTAGATTTCCTTTATGTAATCGTCGCATTGTTGGCGACCGAAATAAGTTTACATCTTTTTTCATTCTATATATAAGCTGATGCTGTATCTACTGAAAAAAGATCCTTTGAGAACATGAGTTCTCTTCTGACCGGATGTATAGAGTGCTTTTCTTTATGGAGTATTATATGCAACCACGATTTCTCTGTTGTAATGACTAACTTGAGCAAGGTATTGTGCTCTGATCGAATTTTACGAAAACATTAAATTACTATTACCTGATACTTTCAATCAACTTAATGTAGGAAATGAAGGACATTATTTTGAGAACAAAGTTTAAAGATCTAGTTCTGGGCGATGGAAAGGTAACGCCTCAGTTAGATAATCTAAGTATTTGACAATAATAATTACGTGCATAGACTTTTACATTTACAGTAATTAACGCTTGATAGCGCGCGTTGTAGGAGATCTGTCTACATCTCTTTACTATTAAAACTCCTTACAATTAAATGAAACGATAACAAAGAACTCATTTTTATACCAATCATTTCAAAAATAGATAACGAATGCTCTAATTGCTGCGTTAATTGATATGTACTTACTGGATAACGCTTCAACGGATCCCATTACCGATCAATTACGTATAAAATGCCCGTCATTGTACAGCAGTGATGATGCAACATGTTCTAAAGTAAGGATATATGCGTTTGGTTTTACTAGCTACTATTTTATGCTGAATAGGGGTTTTTTAATATAATTGTCCGAATCGTAGGCATATGAGATGTTGCACCAAGCTAAAATATCTACGGATATGAAGGAAGCTGAGTTGGCCTATAGGTCATCTTTACAGGTATATTGAATGCTAAAAAAAGTATCATTTATTTTTGACTATTATTTAATGTTTTCAAATCCTCTATATGTAACAGCTATTTCGTCAAGTAACTAAACATGTCGACGTGGCACAGGTCTGCCAACAGTACAAAAATGGTATGATTAAATTTGAAGTTTAAGTCATTAAAAATGAACTTTACATGAGTAAGGCATCTTTTTGTGTTTTTGTAGTATTTTTCTTCGAAGGTGTGATTGAATTAGCTCTAACAGCTGCTGAAGCAGAGGATGTCAAGGAATATGCTTTAAATTTTTATAAGAATGGCGATCCTCCTAACGATAACATAGGTAGAGAGGCTTTTACCAAAAGGTGAGAATTCACTAAGTTCATCCCGACGTGGTAGTCTATGTTTTGTGATGTACAGATAGTGTTTACAACAAAGGCATAATTATTCGTAGGAGCCACTACTACAAGTGTATTGTAGATTCATTGGATTACTTGATGAATGCGGCAGTAAGCGATGCTAGTCGGTCACCTTTAGGTTCAGTATCTTCGAAAAGAGCGAATACGAATTTAAATACGTTAACTGTAAATGAGGCCGAAACAATGGTGAGTTTAGCAGCTAACAATAGGAATTACTAGGAGACGAATCCGCTAATCCGTGTATTCATATTTTTATATCTTGGAAAAGATGGAAAAGGTTCTCAGTGATTCGTTCGCTTCTGGTGATGAACTGATTCATGTAACTTTATACGATTGGTTGATTGCAAATAATTTGCATGACAGGCTGTTAGAAGTACGATGAGAATTATGAAATACATGTCTCATTTGTAGCTTGAGAAAAAAGTAAACTTTTCTGTTGTCTCTATCGTAGGTTTCGTCCGTCTATTTAGAGGCCTATTTAAAACGTGCAACAACCTCCCAGGTTTCCGAAATAATCATCCATTTACTTAAAACTAGAGCTTTGATGCATTTAGTTACACAAGATGTAATCGATTTATTATTATAGCCTTCAAATCTAGTTGCAATGGATCTATTATGGAAGTATTACGAAAAGAATAATAAATATCAGTCAGCTTCGTTAATCTTAAGCAAATTAGCAGAAAGAACAAGGTCGGTACTAATAAATGGAGCTAAGTAAGATAAAAGGGTTGCATTTAGATGGTATGTAATTTTGTATTGTAAACACTTGTTTGTGTTTTCATTCGATAGCACGGATATTACATTGCAAAAGCGAGTTGAATACTTATCTCGAGCAATTATTAGCGCAAAAAGCGCGAGCTTTCCTGGAGCTAGTGGAAGTGCTGGGGATTTTCTTCACGAATTAGAAGAGAAATTAGAGGTAATGGTGAATTGAAAGGTAACCGTTGAAGTTATGTATTTTAGCTAATATCGATGCTTGAATTGCTGTACTAACTTAGGTGGCTCGTATTCAGTCGAAAATTCACGATGCGCTAGTGTTGCTTCAGCAAGAAAAAGGCCACTTACAGGAATATACTGAAGCTTTACGGGAATTAAATGGAGGGATATTTGATATTAGTACTGTAAGATATAGCCATTTAAGATTAAAATCTTGCCTTATAACTGGCTACGTGATAGCTTTAGTGTAAAGAGTATATTTTCTGTTTACATCACCCTGTAACCATATTGGTTTAACATTTGTTATATGCAGCTGTATAAGGACTTTGCAAGTAGATTTGATCTCGCTGAATGCAAACTCGCTATACTATACACTGCTGGCCATAATGATGTAAATCTTGTAGAGACTGTATGGAAAGACATTATAGACTATGGTATGGTGATATCTGCTTTATTCTGATTTAAAATTTAATTTCACCTAATTTATTAATGTATTTCGTTTGTGGTCTATTTTAGAAATTCATAGATCAAAAATGTTATCAGAAGGAGCTAAAATGAGCTCCATTTCCAATAGATTAGCTGAAATTGGCAACCTATATGCTCATTCGGAGCAGTATTTTCCATTACGTATGTTTTTATCCTAAAATTGCATAGATTATGATAATTTGCTAAGATGCTTACTAGTAGAGTTTCTATCTTGTTAGTGTACATATTGACATTGTTGGAGAAACGGAGTTGCGAATTGAATTGGGATCCAAGGCTTGCATATGAAACTATGTTACGAATTGATATATCTCGGAAGACCATGCTAACTGCTTATAATTTACTTTTTAGAGCAAAAGTAAGAGTATTTTATTTCAATAAGGCGATCTTACAACTGTAGACTTTGAAATCGTATCATTGCTGATAAATATATATTTCTTACAGGATCCTTTTTGGCAAGCTGTGAAAAAGCCTTTACATCTGTTTTTAGTTATACATAATTTAATCACGTCCTCGATCGAAGCCAAAGATTTAGTCCCCGATGATAAGTAAGTAAATTACAGGAATTGATATGATATCGTATTTTTCTATATATTTACTCTCCTATAACGTGATTTATTTTATTGTTTCAGGCGAGAATTTTGCATTTCTGCGTTAAGTTCTGTGGATAGTTACTTAGTCGAACTGGAGTCAATGAGCTTAAGTAGTATAGCTGTACAAAATATGATCAGTCGATATCGATCTCTGAAAGCGCAATTATCGCGTTTAACTTAATAGTGATTAGTCAGCTAGCATAAAATGAAATTATTATTTAAAATTAATTTAGTTTGTTTATATTTTTAAAGTGCTAATGAAAGTTTCCCTCATTTTGTCTTGGGATTGATATTTTATACATAGCGATTTATGTTTGCATCGATAAATTTGCTGCTCGGGATGAATATGTAATTTCTGCTATATTACGCTTTAAGTTGTTGAATGGTAATGAAGACATACTAGAAATTGACCGATTGTACGTCATGGATACACGTTTATTCGTTACCAATATACGCGAAACTTTTGTAGTGTACCTTATTTTCTGCCTCTACCAACCATTGCATCCAACTACTCTTCTTTTAATTGTTTTCTCAAAGATAGCACTTTGTACATCAGTAGAAGCTATCCATCGATCTCAACTGATACGTCGTACCGATTTGTACATTTTGTAATTATATAAAATTACAGTACAGAAATAGGACATTTTCCATCCTAGTTTATATCTACATCTATCTAGGTTAAACAGTATGTAATTGTAAGTCTGTTTATAAAATGATCTTCAATATGTCTAAAATGTGTCTCATTGTTTAGGTATTAGTTTTTAAGAGTGTTTACTAAGACCATGTAGACTGTGATATTGTATAATGTAGAAATTGAGAATTTTTTCGGCGGGATATAATTGTTTTATATTAAGATCGTAATGAACACCTCTGATTATCGTTCGCCTCCATCGTGAAATACATGCATAATGTTCATTCATTATTTTAAGTAGGTAGCACGTAGTCAAATCGTGTTTATTACGATAGTATTTATTGCTATGCATCTCACCTGATGATCAATTAGTACGAAGATTTTTATGCAACTCGGGTCGGATAGCACATTGTATACGAGTATCTACGCACGTCTGAATTCGATTAAGTGAAAATATATATGATTCCTCAGTCATCAAGCAACGACAAGGATTATTGGAAGACATATTAGTTCTCATTCGTTGTAGAAGTCTAATTCAAGTTGGGCCACAAGTACAGCATATGCATATACATCATCGTATCCACACACGTCTGCGCATACAGTATAAATGCATATCCTTATTTTAGTGATTTTTAAGTAACAATTGGGATAGGCCGATATCCTAGATATCAATGAAGTTTGAATCATTCAACGCCAGTCTAAATATAGAGGCACTTGCTTTACAAATTAATAGTCTTCTAGGCAATCCATAACCTGTCAACAGGGATAATGTTACTGTCAATCCCAATATAGCGTGTCGTTGTATAGTACATCTATGATCTAGGAAACACTGACGCACTGGGTAATTCTACTATCGCTTAATACGCGCCTAAAGGTAATTTATAGTTGAACAATTCACAAAAAATGATAGCATGAAAATGGATCAAGAAGACTATGCATACTAGTTGAAGTGGTTAGCAACTATGCTATCCTATGGAAACATGGAATGGAGTTGTTGATAGTAAAAGCGCGCGTAAAAGCCAGACACACCCGCCATAACCGAGAGCATCCATGTCAATTTCACAACTTACAAATTTTTGTAAAGAAGCGACACATGAGTGCAGTATAAATATAATCTAAAGTCCTTTTCTTGCATAACACACCATTGACATTACGCAGTTCAGTACAGAAGAATTGATATAGTACAATCATTATTTATTTATTGACTAATATTATTCAAGAGAAAAAATAATATTACATAATATATACTAGGTAAACGAATTCATCCTTTTCAATCAATTGTGTCGCTTAATTCTATATTGATGAATGCTTCAATGAGTATTTATTGCCAAGTCTATTTTACTCGCCAACTAGTATAAATAAAGCTCTATTTTGAATAGAATATTGATTTATTTCAACAAATACATAAACAACTTGATCAGTTTTTAGCATACAAATCAAGTCCAGTCGTCATTGGTAGGAAGCATTGAGTGCGTTATCTACGTCATCGAGTAAGAAAATATTTGACCTTATTTTTCATTCTCTGTGGAAAACCCTATATTTTACAATGCTTCAATTGATGGCATTAAATCGACGGCATGACTAATACAGATTGCTAAATGGAGTAACCTATTGGTGGGTCTATTTAGGAAATTGAATAATCCATGATTCTATACTAGACACAGTCATTTCCTTATGGTATACAGTACAGTACAATATCCAGAAGTGCCGTTGAAAACGATTGTAGTGTAGACCACTTGTCCAAACATATCTGCCAGTTCGTAAACAAAATTAACTCAGATCTTGGGTGAGCACCTGGCAGATTGAGCCAGAGATGATCTGCGTCGAATAACGCTTCGATTTCCTCACATTTGCTTATTTGGTCCTGTTTCTAAGATCTTTCTTAATTAGGTTACCACTTGATCGCGTGTACAGTAATGAAGGGCAGGGGGTGTACACTGTACGCTAGGTCTCTAGCGCATACGTAGAGACGTTTTGGTGGCATTTTTGGGGGGATCGATTACAGGGAAATGGCGGACAATGACTGTATAGTCTGCACTTTACGAGATGCTATTTGCATCTACTGATGAATCATGATAGGATCAATCGCGTATAAAAAAGAAATATGGAAAGGTTATACAGTATTGATTAAGGACTTGACGATTTTGGATTCTTTTACCTGGGTCAAAAATGGAAAAGTGTTTTGACTCCACAGTATCCAGTAGAAAGTACAGTACAGTACAGTATGTATACAGTACAGTAGAATGATGACAATGAGTTCCTTTCTTTCATTCTCTCGTTAACAATGTACTGTACACTGTGTACAGTATAGAATGATTACAATGAGTTCTTTTCTTTCATTCTTTTGTTAACAATGTACAGTACAGTACAGTACTGTACACTGTACAGTATACTGTACATACAGTACTGTACTGTACAGTACATGTACAGTATACAGTATACTGTATACTGTACAGTATACTGTACAGTACAGTATGTACAGTATACAGTAGAATGATTACAATGAGTTCTTTTCTTTCATTCTTTTGTTAACAATGTAGTACAGTACTATGTACTGTATACTATAGTGTATAGTACTGTACATTGTACACTGTGTAGACTGTAGAATAGGTCAACTATCCAGTCGTGAGTTGGTAGAATGATTATTTTTTTGTACAATGAGTTCTTTTCTTTCATTCTTTTATGAACAATGTACTGTACTATGATTGGCTGAAGTGGTGTCTCGCCGGCCATACTCATAAAAGAATAAACTCGGCGGGGGGTTCGAGGTCAATTGATTTACCTACAATGCACTCGTCGATATTAGTATGCATAGTATAGCAAGAGTTCATGTTTGGTTACGTTTACAGCAGATGCTTGTCAGTTGATTTCTCCCCCCAAAAAATTTCCATTTCTATCCAGCTGCACAAGTCCATTGCTAGTAGAGCACTGTGGTGTTGATTTGAATTAAAACAGCCTGGTAGTTGGTAAAGTTTACTGACACATTGCTCTCGTTGTTGATTTAAGAATTGTAATTTTCGCATCTCACCGCTTGGACTACCTACGGGTCCGTTGAAGCAATTGCAAGACTGACTGAAGACAGGACCAAATCCTATTCTACACTGATCAGCAAGCCAAAACTGACGTTGTAGTCAAGGTTTAAGGATTACATAGGTAAAACAAATCGCTTGCTCTCCATCATTGACTTGATTCATACTCCAACAGCTTGGCAAGAAATCCTATTGCGCTGCCACCATGTTGATGTGGCTTTTATGGCAGAATTACTTCAATCAGGTTAGATTCAATATTTATCGCTGTCTATTTCAAGAAGAATTTCTCCTACTTGATTCATGAATGAT
The DNA here is from genome assembly GCF_000150275.1 of Trichoplax adhaerens. Lineage (NCBI taxonomy): Eukaryota > Metazoa > Placozoa > Uniplacotomia > Trichoplacea > Trichoplacidae > Trichoplax > Trichoplax adhaerens. The sequence goes on along the minus strand of NW_002060952.1, from coordinate 2,232,933 downwards.
GGTACAGTAGTCATGTTAATCGATAATAAATATAGATAGATCTATTCAAGAATCTCCATGCTCGTATACTGACTTTAGTCATTCCAGTGTCAATGGGTTAATATCACTTTTAAACACCTTCAACTACAGCAGTCAGCAGTGGCTCTTCATGTTATGCTATTATCATCGATCATCAGTCTTGATAATGGGTTAGCATTCCAACATTACTCAAGGCTTTCTTCCCTTTTAATAGCAGTACATGACATGGGATAGAGAGACATTTTACACAACTTATTTTCACCTAGTCTTCACATCCATAGTAATACTGTACAGTAGATCGATTCAGAGTTTGCCAGTCTTCACTTTTATTCCATATTCACTGCTTGTAGTTTACATAAGCATTTCGGCACTCTGGCACATTTCGGACCCAGTTTTTACCTTGACAAGACAGTATACTCTGTCGGGATTGCATCATCTTATGAATCTTTCTTACTGAAGAGTTATTCCACTTTTCTGCATGTCATTGACCTTTTGGCCGCACCTTCATGCGATCCCATTTCCTATTCTAGTCCGATATACTGTAGATCAACACTTGGCTAAAACTGCTGTTGGAAAAAAAATGATTGATCGCAAGGTTAATCTATTCCACGACGTTACTATAATAACCTTCGATTAACCTATCCAAGACAGAATATCACATAGTACGATACGTACTACCTCTTTCTTGGCTTTATTACTGTCGTTAGACAGTGAATGTAGAGTCATTTGAATCTTATTTCGATCGAGTTTTACTCTTGCTCAGTGAGCAAGTAATCGATTCTAATTCTGCTCTCGTTTTAACTCACTATCATCAAGAAGAAAGAAGAAGAAAAATCTTTTTCACAGAATCAACTCCATTAAAGTTAGTGAACTTCACTCATGTTACCCTTCAGTGGACCCTCGCTCCTTTGAAAAGCAAAGTATAATCCCAGATGATGACCATTACCGTCGAATGCTCGGATTGGCTATACTAAGGGGTTGTCGTACTTCTTGCTTCAATAGATTCGTAATTCTATTAGTGGTATTATTAATTGATGAATTCAATGAAGTTCATAGTCCGACAATTATAGGCTAGAAGGGAAAATGAATCAAGTGTATCGTAATTGATTCTCTAATCCTATTCAGCAAAGAACAAAAATACTTTACCAATCATCGATCGAACAGCATTTGACGAGTCTATATACCCATATTAAATATCTCCTTCATCCAACTGCACCAGCAAAATTGCAATCTCCACATGCGGTATATCCTCCCATCGCGAAATAAAAATTACCAAACTGTATTCCTTCTGCAAAGGGTATTACCAAATTGGTATTTCCATGACAAATGGATTCGATGGTGGCATGGACCATCATCATTCCATTCTGCTTCGCAGCACATTGCAGTTACCCAAGTCGGTAAAGGGAGAAAAATATCAGTATCTACTGAGCATCCATGACAGCACGGCTTCTCAGCTACTCGATACCGATATACTGTAGAGATGAGCATTAGCTCTTTGCATTGCATACTACCAGCGCTGTGTAGATAGAATTAGAAGAGGCTCGCTATCGACGGATAAAATCGAATGGAGGATAAAGGAGATTTACATTAATCCATCATTTCGACAAAACTTTCCTTTGTGGTTATGATATTTAAATGCAGTTAAATTTCCCTCTCAAAATGAAGTAGGAAATCAATTGATACTTTAATCCAAAGGTAATTTGCCTCTTTCTGGATCCAATGACCATTTCATCTGATAACCCACTAGCAATGACTATATCATGATTCTCTTTATCACTTTTTTCATGATATCAACATTCTTTTAGTTGTTCCTAACATCAATATACTCGTACTGTACTAATTCCATCGATCTATCGATACACCCATCTTCCTTCAATGATAAGAAATTTACTTATATTCTAAAACTGTTGGCCTATTTTTGCTTCCTAACACCCAACATTAATTACGCAGTCAATGGTAGTACATCAATGATTCATTCATTTACATTTATTATTTGCGGGTAGATGTTAATTTTATTTTATTAGCTCGTTATACTTTGTTAAACCATACTGCACCTTGAAGCTAACTTTAACAAAGATAATTTAATTAAATATCTCCCTTCTATGATAGATACCCCCCTTTAATCTTTTCTTATTATCCTGATGATATAATGTACCCTAAAAATAATCGTATCCTGTTCAAATTTAGACAATAACTCGTATTAGTAAAAATGCTACTAACTAATTAAGCCCAGCTAAAGTACCTAGCACTACTTACTTACGTGGATAGTAGTATTGACCTTAAATGGACGACTCTAACAGCAACATTAGCTTCTACTGGTAGTGACACGGTGTTTTTGTAGTCCATAGTAGTGACCATAATAACCGAAATCCCACCCTCCCAGCATGGCTTTTAAATATTGTTTTAATAATCAATATTTAAATACTGATCTTAGCACTCTCTCTTAAAATAAAATGATAAGCCGTCATTCGTGACATCATAGATTAAATGAACAAATATCAACTGAAGCAATGGACTCAGCATTACTTTGCTCCAAAAACGATATAAAAATCGTTTAAACTAGTATTCTAACCTATTCATACTCATACTTCATCAGCTTCCTTTATAGCTTCATATTACGTATGAGTATAGGATGCAATTAATTACCAAAATATTAAAAGTAATATCCTTTCAAAGTATGCCTGCTTAATCAACTTTAATACACAAGAACAACGATGCAACAAGTCAGCTCAATTCGATTGTAAAATTTCATCAATAATATTCATACTAATTCATGGTTAATCCACAACATCAACGATTCGTAAGAATGATAATACTTCAATCATTAAATCAAATACAAGATATTTAAAATGGGAGTCTAATTGAAGTAGTAACCAAAAAATAGTGTATCTTGAATGAGTTTTTATCCTATTATTATGCGATAAGGCGTTGACGATAAAATTGCCTAATATCGTATATCTTGCTGATCTAGTGCAATAGATTGTCTAAGCAGGATTCTATAGTATTACAATAGCCTTTCACTATATAATATATGTTTATAAGCCTTAACATAATCATTAAGTTACAGAGTTATGGGCTAATATTACTTTTACGATAAATTACTGATCACTATCATAGCCTTAGTAAAAATACTGAATTATTATAGCAAAACTAAATATCAAATTCATTAGTCTGTAAAATATTTCCCGTACTCAACCGACAGAAGATCGAAAGCTGTAGAATCTGTGCTTAAACATGAAATAAACCATTGTACTAAATAACTAACGGTCCATTACTTCATCCTGAGTTATTTCTTCTAGTCGATTTCTAATTCAGGTATTATTTCTCAGATTGAATGGACAATTCCAGATATGACTCATGTATAAGTTCAAGGCCAGCCAATTGGATCATGTTGCATAAAATATCAAATAAATAAATAAACATCTACCTAACCCCTTTTTAGTTCTTACTCACCCGTGGTAACATGGTGCTTAAGATCAACTTAGTTCATCAATTAAATTTGCATCTCATCGCAAGGTTTGATGCAGTTTACAAACCAACCAATAGGGATTTAAATACAGTGTAGGTACTGCAAATATATCCATACGTTCGTTCTCATTTGTAGCCCATCTATAACAGTATACTAAATAGCTACGATAGAATGAATAATATAGTTGGTAGATGTAATCCTTATTAATTAATTAAAAATGAATAAATGCGTAGATTTATTCGTGTTCGTACACGTATGGATTGAAACCAGCAAACAATGATCTGTTGCAGTACAAGCCTCGAATAACAGTAACGACGATAATTGCAGTAGCCGATAAATGATCGATAATTAATTTACCATTATTTACGGAGTACATGTGCGATCGACTCCTAATTCATATCACTTGCACATACTGAGTTAACATTAGACAGAACATCCTTGTACGCGTACGTGAATGCTAGCAAACCAAAGGAATAACTATAGTAATACTGTGCATGTTAGGTTTTTTTAACTCCAAAGAAATTATAATTAGCGAGATTTTAATTTTCTTAAATATTCGTTCCTGGTTTTACAAATGATAGATATATTACTCAATATTTATTACAGGTTCTGTAGTGCACCATAAATTCAATTTTTCACTCCTCATGATGTCAGACTACAAATCGAATGAAAACGTTTATTCGTATATCCACAGTATTTGCTAATTGTGTATAAACAGTGATATATCCTGTGGATCAATCATAAGCTATCACGCCTAAAATCCTCTTCAGTTCTGTTGTAGATATAAATCACCGTCGAGTCATATCACTCACTATAACTCTTTATGTTACATTGCTGCGTAAAAACATCAATATTGTAAATGTCGTCACTTATGGACGTATTGTCTCGACAGGCCATCAAATCATCGACCGCTCTAGCCTTGTAATAATCTTGAATAATTACAACGTGATATGGCTCCCTACTAATAGGCCGTGCTTAAACTCATAATGTTATTCGTATTAACAGCAGCCTAATATGTAGCTAGTGATGATATAACTTGTCCAGAATTGAAGTTACTAAAAATTTTTTACATTATTGAAAGATAAGATAATTTAATGATTGTTATGTTGATATTACAGTGCTACAACAATTATTTGTATTTTGCAACGTAGGAAGTCAATGAAGATCTGGAGATTCAGATTGTTCCTACAAATATATTTTATCTACAGAAGAGGACAAAGACCCAAAGTAGCTTTATCACTATGTAAGTAAGCAAGGACCTGTATCATGGTGTGTTCAAATATCAGTAGTTTTGATCTAAAAGTATTTTGGATTATACTAGTGTTACAGAAGTGATTCTTAAATTTTCAAAAAAGTTTTGTTTAGTGTATAAAGGAACGTCTTTCATGGGATAAGATTTTTGTAGTACCATACGCGTAAATAATAGTACGACATTACTTGATCTTCAAATGCAGACAACTACTGGCATAGATGACGCCTAATATTATATCTAATAGTGATTGATTGGATTAACACGGTTTTTATTGATTACTATGATGATAAAATAGCGATATTAAGAAGGTATCTATTTTACTATTAAAACACACTCAGTTTCTCTATCTGGAATATCACAATGGGAACATCTTTATTAAGTACCCCTTGGGCACTTAGCAAGGTATGGCTATTATTGCAAGCATATTTGATTAATTGCAATTAAGAAAACGCTAACAGACACGTTAGTTGGAGTAGATTAAAGCCTCACAATCAAGCGAATACATTTTATAACTGCTCTTTAACTATTTTTCTTCAAATACAGTCAGGGCTCCTTGCGGGTATCATTTCAATTGTTGGCATGAATGCTCTTATGCTATTTACTTGCTGCTTGATTGTCCGTAGTGTTAATCACTGTGGTAAAGAATAAATACTTACATATATATGTATATATTGTATGCCTTAGATACATTAAAAGTTCTTTATTGCTAATAATGCTGCTTTGAGTGCATTTTAATTTATGGTAGATATCACAATTTCCTGTTTAATATTACAGCATCATAACGTAAATTGTATTGATATTATAGAAGAGCCTCGTAAAGTAAACGATTTTTCAGACGTGTGTCGTGAATTCCTTGGCCAATGGGGTTCCCGCATCAGTATTTTATTTTCTATTGTAACGCTGTTCTGTGTATCAATTGTGATATGGATCTTACTATCAAATTTTTTGTATAGTACCGTATTTTATATTTATGGTATGTGGAAGTAGCTACAATCTATGAGATCGTTTTATTTATAAAAAAATCTACTGGTAAAACAAATTAATCAAATGATTTTATCTTATTACTGATGTTATAAATGGAAATCATTTCATAAAGAAATGCAACAGCCAAGGAATACAACCGTGATTAAGGCTATCCAGGGTGGTAACAATTATACTTATACTTATAAAGGTAGGTAATTCTGATAATTGTAAGTCTTTACTATCATAGCTAAAAGTAGCTGCTAGTTGACGCCAAGCAAGCTGTTATTTTATCTTCAGTTAACAGTTTCTAACTTCTTCAATTAAAGAACCACTTTGCGAAATTACATAATGATATGAGATTGAGTTCGTTAACTGTATACTCTTATTGAATACAGGATTGCTATGTCCCTCGCTTAGCAATTATTCACTTACTGATCAAGCTTCAACGTCAGAGCAGGACCGACTATTTCACAGGATATGGAATAAGACGGCCACCGTGCCTCTCTTTGCAATTTTAATCATTTTGCCCATATCTTGCTTTCGCTCTCCTACATTTTTTACTAAATTTAACTCCTTAGGTAATTAAATCTCTATTGCTATTTTATAGCGGAAACTATACCAATGCTATGTATTAAAATTATCGATATGTGATAATATAATCTATACACTCGTATAAATCTTTAGGTACAGTAGTATCAATATACATGCTTGCATTTGTAATTTGGAAATCTATTGGTTGGGGTATTCATTGGAATGTTCCTGGGACATCGCGTAGGTTTTAGTATAGTTAATAAATGAATACTGTCGATATCTAATTTAAAATCTTACTGATAAGCTATCTGTAATAATTTAGTAGCCGAAGCTGGTTTCCCATCTGTAACAGGGATGATGTCATTGGCTTTTTTTACACACAATGGCGTGTTATCAGTGCTTCGTTGTCAGAAACACCCTGAGAATAATGTAAGTTTTTGCTCATTCATGTTAAAAACTAACTGATAAAGATCTCAAATTGATTTCAATCTCCATGTTAAAGGTCAGAGATCTAACAATTGCCTATGTATGCTCCTGCATAACTTACGTGACAATTGGGTTAACATTTTATTTGTGCTTTCCATTACCGAAAGATAAATGTATTGAATCTGTAAGTTCAATTTTTAAAACTGATACTGTATGATATGAAGTGTAGGCAGTTATCATCGACCAGAGAGGAAAAAATATAAGATTACCCAATGTTATTACTCTCGTCACGTTCGTTATTCAATTATAGCAATAACTTTTATTACTTTAGATATTTCTGGATAATTTTCCTGCAGATGACATTTTATCCTTTTTGGGTCGATTCGGATTAATGTTACAAATTATTACAATATTCCCTTTGTTACTGTACATCATGAGGGCTCAGGTTATGCTTGTGATCTTTGGTGCATTTTATCCGAGGTAAATTTTTCTTATTATGTGAGATTAGTTGCATATGACGGTTAATTTAAAATTTTGTACTATTCAGTTTTAGACATATTTTCATTTGGAATTGCTTCGTAACGGCTGTATGCGTTTTATTTGCTGTATTCTTTCCTGAAGTTGGAACTATTATGAGGTAGGATAAATTTGAGAAGTTTGATGTATCTGTTTAATATCTAGGCGTTATTGATAATATTTTTCTTGAACAAGACGTTGCAATTTATTTAAATCTTAATGTCGTATTCTGATAGATATTCTGGAGCCTTCGGTAGCCTTTTCTATTGCTTTACACTGCCATGCGTAGTGACATATTATATCATGAAGAAAGAAGATCGATTATTTTGGCCAATGACTACTTTTTTGGGATTGATTATGGTTCTAGGCTTAAGCAATTTTATTTCTCAAATTTTTATTGAATAATACTACTGTACGATATCTCAAGGGTTAGCCACTAAAGGAAAAATTATTTAAATATTGGTGATTTATGCCATTATATTTAAGGGCATAAAATTAAAATCAGATCTATCACACTGTTTAAACTTTGATCTTGTAATATATTCTGTATCATACTGCATCAGTCTGTTAATGCAATTATTTAGTACGGCATGTAACAAAGACATCCGGGATATTTATGGCTCATGTTACACAGCAAGAAAAATATCTTTACGCCGATGCATTACTAAACCATTGTTCAGAACGGATGTACTCTAATTTATCTAAATACTTTGACTTGCTTGACTTGACTGTATGTATTTCTTTGTTAGGGTCAGCATACTGTGATACTCTATGTAACGATATTCAATTAATTGACTATCTCATTTATTTAATGTGCAATGAAATATGAACATAATGATATTGATAGTCAAATTTAGTTTTGTAACTTTTCCTTTCCTGTAAATGTAATATAGTAAAAATATTCAGTTTCTTACTTGAAAATATTTAGACGAGATTATCGATATTATTGGAAAATTATACATTTTAATGCTATACATGATAGGAGTAAAAACCAGGTGTTATATCTATTATCATAAAAACTTTACCATACGAACTCGAAGTGGTGTTAACTTCGATGCTTTTACAGCTCAGTATCACTAAACCATACAGTTATTATTGATCATGGCGTATGTTACTGTGATATTCACATCGTGTACTTTGTAGAAGGTATCTGAAAAGAAATTCTTTAATTTTTTAAATCGAAGTATTCAATATTTTAATAAATTATCTTGACATGTGTTTCTTTCATTTAGAGAATAAAGGAATAATTTTGATCGAATTTTGCCGTTAGGTCACTGTGATTAATTTTAGCCTTTCAGGATATAATTTTTAGCATGTATATCAAGACCTAGCACTACCTGGTCACAATCGAATACAGTCTAGTTTTCTAATCTCTTTTCGAAACCGCTACTGCTCTGATTTACAGCCTACCTGAGCTACGCTTTAGTAGATTCTTGCTGATCATGCCATGTGCAATTGTACATAGTCATCTGTTCTCCAGTCCAGCATCTTCATACGTTAAAATTTACAGTCCGTGGAACGTTATACTATTCATAGCTAAGAATCTATTTCCAATACTTCGGTATACTACAGCTTCTGATCAAAGACTAATTACATATAAATATAATAAATATATATAAATGTTGAAGAGCAACATTTTGGAACAACATAAAACGGGGAATGCTTTCATATTCGGAAGATGTCTTACTCTACTTGCTGGGCTTACCATCATCCCACCATGTGTACAATATACAGTATTGTGTAGGATGGGTACTAAATCACTAATTATGTAAGAGTGAATAAATACGTAGCACATATAAAAAATCTACGCGAAATTTCATCCATAAATTTCTAATTATTGTAACAATCGCTTTTATGAAGATCTAGATCCATATCATCACACCAGTGATTATTATATTGTTAATATCCCAGCTAACTAATATGATTTCAAATCGCTTGCTTTCATATAGGATACTGATACATTCAGTATTATCTCAGCTTACATAGGATCACAACGCTAGCTCGAAAGAGCTTGCAAAAATACTTTAAAATATTCTATAAAACGATGTAAATAAATTCAAGATTATAATAGGAGCTTAATTAAATGATTCTCATCACGGTATTTTCCTTCAATGTGTAGCATCATAAAAATATCAATATCTTTTAAAATGAATTGTATTATTATTACAATAGTTATGGATGCTCGATTCTATAAGCCCTCGCTGAAACTAACGCCTACAATAATATATTTTCTCTCCATATAGACCGTATGTTGTATATGTACCTGACAGTTTCCTCTGCAAACACAACTATTCACTCTCAGCTTTTGGAGTTTACGGATAAACATACAGAAATCGGAAGTTTTCTTTAATAGTATAGAGATCTTTTTAATATTGTTCTATCAATCTATATTAAATTAGGAACCAATATAAAAGAGCTATTGCTAAAGCATTAGTCAAACTTCGAAAATCTTGTATCTTTTTAATCTTTTTAATACTGTTCATTTTTATCAACTAAAGTTCCTTTACCCGTCGTCATACTCTTTAGTATAAAAACTTGGTGATATATGATAATTAGTTAAGCGCAGCATGTATGATGGTATGTGTAGGATTTTTTTCTAGGTTATACTCATAAAATTGTTGATGTTACGACATTTAGAGCATTTTTTTGATAAGATATGTGATAGGTTCTTCGCAACTATAACTGGTAACATTTCCTTATTGCTTTAGTCGCAGCTCAGAAACAAGAATGTGATGTGTTTAGTATGTTATTTTGCGAACCTCTTCCTTGTCGATTAGCATTGAGATGTAATGCAATGTAATGTAAGACTTTACGTATATCGTACGGTACTTTATATCATATCTTGCAATCTCAGACTACATTGTAGGCTAGATCTCTACAGCTCGAATAAAAATAATTGCTAATGGAGCCAGTACGGCTATTAATTTAAATGCTTTCTTTTACATGAAATTGTATTGAATAAGTGTTTATTGTAATTACAGCTCGTTTCTTGGCTTTTAAAGGGATAATTATGGTATTGGTTAGTCAGCGATTCTTGTTACGTTAACTACGATAAAAAGATGTGTTATCATTCAGTTTTTCTGTTTTTGCAAAAAATTTCAGCAAAAACAAAACATCGTGGCCACTATGCAAGACTTGTGAGCATTAGACACAGATAGTCTTGGCGATATGTGAGAAATGATAATTTTGATTACAGCTTGTTTATTGGCATTTAATGAATAAATATACTGTAGTTTAGTCAGTAATTCTTGGTAGTTTCACTATGATAAAATAAATCTGTTATCATTCAGCCTTTCACTTGCAAAGGATTTCAGCGAAAACAAGCCATCATGGCCACTATGCAAAATGCGCCAGTATTAGTCACAGATAATCTTGATGAAAAAGTCAGCAATTGGTAAATATTATCCGCGTATGGAGTATCCCTTTTATCTGTGATCAATCCATCGAGAATTTAGAACGTGAAGTCTTAACAGATGAACTAGAAAGGAAGATAACAAGTTCCTACAATATTTCTAAACGATTATAGCTCATTTATTATTTATTAATAAATAACCATGATAAATTAATTAATTTACACATTACACTATTCAATCTTACTCCATTAACTGCAATTTTTATACGATTTCGCGACGATAATTTGGAATAATTTGTACTCACGTAGCTCTTATTAGATCTTGACCTTTAACAGGTCTGTCAATTTAGATTTTACACCGTCAAGCCTTAATAGGCCACCTTTGATAACTTTAATACTTGATTAATTACAGCTTACTTCATGATCACTACTGTCTGTATTTATGAATGAGGATAAAACGCCAGATAATGCTGATGAGACGAATAGAACGATTTTTTCACTATTTTAATTATCGCCTCTTATGCATTGGTTTATTGGACCTTTAATGAATCCCAAATACCAGACACAATTGATAGCTTGAATAATTCATTTTTTTTTTTAACCTTTTTCATTTTATAGTCCATTTTTTAGAAGTTTATGCAACGAATCTCGAGTACCAGACAAAATAAGACTGTGCTTGAAAAAGTCTTGTTTTCATCAAGACGAGAAAATTGAATTTGTCCCATTTCTCTCTCTACCCTCTAGCAGAATTAGATGCTGTTAACTACCGGAAGTAATATAACAATCAACAATACGCTAGCAGAATATAATCGAAAATTTAAATTACCGTATTGCCAGTTTAATTGACTATGATGCGGAACAATATCAAGAAAAAATTGAGAATCTCATTGTTTATTGACAACATCATTCTACACTTAGACAAAAGGAAAAATACTTTCGTAGTAATGCGTAAACATTGGAAAGGGTGCATTTTTTTTTTCCTACTTTCGTCATTTTTTAGCAGTATAAAGTCGTTTGAACTGGCGGAGTGCAAAGCGGACTACGGTAAGAGACTTACTTCCATTGTATGGAAGATGGAAATGAAGACAGATTTTTCAAAATTCTGCTTCATTTTAGCGTAGTTCGTGATTGAAAAACGTTCAAAAGCAAGGACCAGTTAAGTTTGCTAACGTGGAAAATGGGTGGAGTCTGAGCTTGCGGTATTTAAGCTACAGTTTATTGGTTGTTAAAGTGTTATTTACAGTTTTAAACAGCCAAGCTATAGAAGCTCTTTTCCAAAACGCAGTCAGCAGCTTTACTGTACCGTACTACACTTTGTGTACAGTTAGAGTAGTACAGTACAGTACAATAAAACTGCTGACGATGCGATTTGGAAAATAGTTTCGCTGTTGAGTGTCTAGGAAAAAGAGAGGACAGAAAAAAATTTCCTTCATCTCTCCTTGGGGTGCACTGAAGTTTCAAGCATAACAACACTTTCATAACCATTTCTACATTATCATCTGGAAATCCTCTCGTAGCAAAGAAAGAAAATGAAATTTCGAGCTCAAACTATAATTGTCCTTATCCTTATATTGCAGATGCAAATTTCCATTTCAGAAGCGGGTTTACTGACATATGGGCTTTGCCAAACCGCTTGCAATGGTGGCTGGGTGACATGCTATGCATTTTTTGGATCCGTTGCAGGTTGATTGCTATTTATTTTGCAATGCATCGATAGCATACTCGTAGAATGGAATGATACCTATCGGATAGAAAAGGCATCAAAAATTACATTTTATTGGAGTGGAAAATATCAATATCTTGCAAGCTTGGCGTAGATACCGTAATAATAATATAGTCGAGATATTTTACCCGCTGGGATAACGTCAAGCGTTTTCATAAGTCATTGTTTTTGAACGACATTTAGGAATATTTAAATTAAAGTACGTTATATTTTTAATAGCCAAGGCCATTTGTGGATTAAAATTTAAAATTTCAGTCTAAAGCCATTATAACGTTCACATAAAATGAATACTTTTGCTCTAATATCCGATTTTACTTGTTGCAGGTACTGTAACCGCTGGTGTGGGTACTCCAGGGACGCTTTTGGCTTGTAATTCTGGCCAAGGATACTGTATGTCGGTATGTGCTGCTTTATTTTTGGCTCCAACGCCTTAAATTCACGACTGATATTAGGACATCTGGGAGCCTTTTCTCAAGGATAATCTAGCCAGATTGGAAAGCTTAGTAGAGCATTGCATACGATTCTTTCTTCTTAAATATTAAATAAACAGTGCCGAATCGATCTTCTTCTAAGCTTAGCCGTAATTTAGAATCAGTTAGCGCATTGTCATTTCGATTCTGCTATTACAGTATATCGTGTGTTGGCTTTAAGTAGTGGTATTAGTAATTATGGATGAATAGTTATGATATCGCAATATTGCGTCTAAAATAGGCTATTCTTGTAAGTTGTCAAGAAATGAAAATTCTTGTCCATATCATTTCTTCAAGACTGTACTAGATTGGCATAGAATGAATTAATTTCTGTACGGCAATAATAATAAATATATAATAGATTATGGCGATGCTCTACTTTAATGATCGATTTGTACCATAACCTTAGCGCATTTGACGTTGTAAGATATCGTGATAAAATCCGATCACGAAAATTTAAATTGGTAGAAATGACAACTTTATTAGATCTAATACAAAGATTAGCTACACACACACTCGACTCTAGCCGAATACCTGAAAGATTTCTAGAAAGAACAATCAGATAATCTAATGTCGCCTGCTTTTATACTCTCCGTAGCCTTCGCAGTTACAATCTGCATAATAACATTTTACCTTATTTTACATCGGACCATAATTAATCCAAATTGGAAACGATTACAGTATTTGCGCAGGCATTATTCCTAGCACTCAAAGTGCAATGACTAACCATATCCTAATATATGATTTATAGTTCTATTTTTACCTCAAAACTGATTAGTAGCTCAACATCTTTCTGTGCATAATCATTTGTATTCTAGTATAGAGTCTACCAGTGCAGTGTATAATTGTAGGCTACTAAATATATCATAAGATACATATAGAAACGACACTACCGTATATCATAGTAAAGATGGCTAATACAGTAGTCTACAATCACAATACTGTACGAAGTTGCTTTACAGATATTCAAATGGATCTCCAAAAAATCATCACATGCTAGAGGGCAATTAATTCTCTTGCTATAATATTGATTTCAAATATACTGTACGTATTCCAGGGACTACCGAACTTCTCTTCTCTTGAGTAGTCCCTAGTATTTCTTGCGATCGGATACCCTCCATCCTATCAAGTGGGTAGTTTACCAGTACTTAATTATACCGTAAGTCGTAAAAATCCTTTATTGCCTCGCAACACAGACCTAAAACTATCAAATATCTTGTAGACTTGAAGGCGAATATGAACCATGATTTAGTAGATCGTTCCATCCTATTTCAATATACAGCTAAATAACTATAGAAGGCATCATTTTCTAGCCATATTTGCTGCTTAAGGTTCTTCAGCGACCTTTTTTCATTGCTGATTTCAAAGTTACACGGGAATATTAAGGTAGCAATAAAAGGAAACTCTTACAACATACGCAAAGTATAAATCACTCACTACTGTACTTGTCAACATTATCTATCTCTACCGTCAATTAGAATCAGGGTAATTTATCGTTTTCTATAGTAATCGTGAATTTTATTAGGAAGAACTGTACGCTTTCTTGAAGCAAAGCATTAGTAGTAAACTGTCGGTATCGCTATACTCTATAGGGTTAGACAGTCAATAGGTGCTGCCATTTTTGGATAGGCCAACTTATTACTCAAAATCAATTCTTGATCATTTTGTCTTCATTCGCTAACCCATAATAGCCATCGCTTACCATTTCCTTCAAATTTTTGATTTGTCTGGCTGAAGCCAGACAAATCAAGTATTAAAGAGAACATTCTTGTGAACCCGCAAGATGATTTTTATTGGATCCAAGCAGTCATGGTTTAATAATAATGCTTTTATAGATGAACTTTATTTATCGATTGCATGTATCAGGTACATTGTACCTTTGATGGTAACGAACTCTTCATAAGATTAGAGTTATTTTTCTTAAAAGTGAATTTATATCTTTTCTTATTCCATTAAAAGCAACAGATATCAATTAATTTCTTATGCAAAGAGATTCAATAGGTATTAATAAGAATAATCAGCTTAAGCCAGACTAGTAGCAAGATCTCGCCCCTAAAATGACAGAGAAATTCAGTCAGTCTAGGACATTATAAGAAGATGAGCATCGAATCACACATACGATATACGACAATTTACAAGTCGATGTCTCATACTACCGTTGTCGCTCATTGAATCAAGTTGTGCTACTTTTGTGACAAGATTAGGTGATGTTGAACGACTTTTACCTATGCTCAATTTCTTCTTTACTTTTTGCTTTTACGTGTATTTTTAGTAATCAACTTGGTGACAGCTTCATGGTCAAATTCTTCGCCACTTAGTATGTCTTCGTATATAATTTCTTTCTGATCTTGAAACTTTTTAAGTCGTTGCAGTCGTTCTTTCTCGCTTAATTGATTGAGATCTAAAGGAAGTTGAACTACATGAAAGGGCTTGACTAGTCTACTTCGAATCGTTGAACCATCACTGTTGACAATGATTCCTTTATACATACGAGGATAAATACGGTGGTTGATTTTATTTACAAGTTTGGTATTACTACAAAAAAAATGAAGTCAAGAAATCGTTCAGCGTGATGTTCGGGGCAATATTTGTGTTCATTAGTCCAAAGTGTATTATATCAATCGATTTCATGGGCATTATCCTATGTAAACTGCTATCGAGAGTAGTATTATTTCTATTTTTTGGCAGGTGAAGGTTTTCATCCAATCCATGATGGCTACGATAGATGACAGCAATGACTACTTGGAACAATTTTAAGCAGAAAGATACCTTACCTACAATATGATCTTTTTAATTGACAGCAAGGAGATACAGCCGAAGTGATAGCCTATCCATAGTAAATAGGTTTGCAAAGATAATCATCGAATACGCTGTGTTGTACATAATTCTGACAAAGTAAGAGCTCTTATTGATGTAGAATAGACTTACCGAATTGATTGCAGGTATAATAAAAGGATAGCGATGTAACACATTTGTAACTGATTGATGCCATATCCTAGCAGGAACAAATTATACATGTTACACGAATAAGTCAGAAAGTATAGAAGAAATGTTTGATTCAAAAGTTGCAGTATAGTCTACGATTGTGTATCAATGGCGATCGATGATGAATGATCAAGAGATGAATTGTACATGACAGCTATGGAGAGT
This sequence comes from Trichoplax adhaerens, assembly GCF_000150275.1. Lineage (NCBI taxonomy): Eukaryota > Metazoa > Placozoa > Uniplacotomia > Trichoplacea > Trichoplacidae > Trichoplax > Trichoplax adhaerens. The sequence continues at coordinate 2,217,063 of NW_002060952.1, read as the reverse complement.
GCAACATAGCATAGGATTCTACATCTCAGCTAGTTGTTCATTTAGAGCTAGTAACTTTGACGTTGCGTTGATGGGGAGAACATTCGAGTGAAACAAAAAATGCTATCCCGTAGTTGCAGGTCTATGTGTCAAGAATCAACTTGAAGTTGCTCAGCCAGGTAAGTGCAGTCTCGACTATAGAGAGTGCCCATAGTAGAGGCTTTTCAATTAGTTGTTACTAGTTTAGAGTAACCTTTTTTCTTTGTCCTGTGTATATCTGTAAAGTCTAAACACATCAGTATGTATTCTTAGCACCGATCTTCAAACGACATCGATTGGAAAGGAATCAAGTTCAGCTGTCTATGAAGCTCGCACACTATGTTGCATATTCATAGTGCATGATTGACAGGTAGAAGCGTATTGCCTATTGGCCGTTTATCGAGCAAATGTACAGCAGTCTAATCCATTATGAGATGGAATAAAAATCTTTTCTACGGAATACAGTGAGTTGGATGCCTATCTAGCGTTGACGATGGAATTAAATTGATGATGCTTGAGCATGATTGCAAAATGCCAATCGCGACTCGTTACACGCTGCTACAATCGATCTATTGATAGCATGCTTTTACAATCTCTTACTTGTGGCTTAGATTACCCAAGGAAGCCATCAATTCTGCCTATTGCCTTGTATACTACTTGTTTGGAAAGAAATTGCAGAGATAGAAGGTTCAATATTGCAAATTAGAGTCAAGAATGATCAATCATTGGGGATGGATATTGAGCTAGTATGCTTTTCCACTCCTCTCCACGTTGGCCTGGACGAGAAACGCCCGTGGATTGGCTAAACTACCCAGGTAGCCAATTCCTAGTCTACTGTACTGTCCATTAAGTGTACAAGTGGACAGTCATTTCAACTCTACTCTAACTCTAAAAGCGCACACTGTACTGTTAAGTGAGCGCTCGTAAGCAGCCAAGTGAGGTCACTTTTGACAGTACAGTGTACGATTGCAGTGAGCTGGTCTAGTCAAATGACCAGTAAGAGAATGGGCCCTCTCCTTTTTGCTCAAGCCCGGTCCTTTCCGTCCGTCTTTCCTTGGTTGAAAGCTGTTAGGCGCTGCTTTCCGTTTTAGTCTACTCATTGCAACGCTTTAACCCATTGAAAAAATCTTCACGTTTTCTGTACTTTGGGAGCTTATTGTACAGTAGATCAAGGAAGACATTCTTGCTGTTGTAATCATGACTGTAGTGGATACTATACTTTTCTATGGTATATTGTTGATGGCATCATTTCAGAATAGAACCAGGATGGCGGTCTACAGATGGACAGGACTAGAGACCCATTGAAAGTTGTTAGGCGCTGCTTTCCGTTCTAGTTTACTCATTGCAACGCTTTAACCCCATTGAAAAATCTCCATGTTTTCTGTACTTTGGGAGCTAATTATAGATCAAGGAAGACATTCTGGCTGTTGTAATCATGACTGTAGTGGATACTATACTTTTCTATGGTATATTGTTGATGGCATCATTTCACAACAGGACCAGGATGGCGGTCTACAGATGGACAGGACTAGAGACCCATTGAAAGCTGTTAGGCGCTGCTTTCCGTTCTAGTCTACTCATTGCAACGCTTTAACCCCATTGAAAAATCTCCATGTTTTCTGTACTTTGGGAGCTAATTATAGATCAAGGAAGACATTCTGGCTGTTGTAATCATGACTGTAGTGGATACTATACTTTTCTATGGTATATTGTTGATGGCATCATTTCACAACAGGACCAGGATGGTGGTCTACAGATGGACAGGACTACAGACCCTCTATCATAGAGGGTCTCTTGATCATTTCCATGTTCTCATTACAGTCCTGGTACCGGTTGATCCCCCCATACCGGGCCCGACAGGCAATGGACTTGTGGGAATAGACGACATAGTATAGAACAATTAATTTTAGAGCAGTTCTCGATGCCCATGGCTTAGCCCAGTAGGCGAAATAGCATCCTATGAGAATTTTTCTACAAGTCCATGACGTATGTCATACAAGGCCCACACTGGTGACCATAGTGGGCCCTCATTCCGGTTACCCATGGGTAGAAATAGACGACATCGTATGAGAATATTTCTACAAGTCCATGTACTAGTACATGTCATACAAGGCCCACATTGGTGACCGTAGTGGGCCCTCATTCCGTTACCCATGGGTAGAAATAGGCGACATCGTACAAGTCCATACAAGGCCCACCCTGGTGACCGTAATGGGCCCTCAGTCCGGTTACCCATGTTGGACTTGTGGATCGATATACTGTAGACGACATCGTATGAGAGAATATTGCCAGCAGGGCCACCAGTCGATAGGGAAAGCCACGCAAGCCGAGCGAGCGAGATGAGATGGCGAGCAAAATGATTGAGATCAAGTTAGAGGAAAATGGCGTTGACGGTCTACCGGAAGACAGCAAAAGCACAGGGAGCCGAACGGTAAGGTTGTATATTGATGATTTCATGATAGGCAAAGGACGATCAATTGCATTTCCAAGTGGATGATATCATGCAAGGCAGTGATCCATATGGCTACAATACTGTATGACGACGAAGAGATTAATCGAGCAATCATCGACTCAAAATTCTAATCGATCCACGCGTATTTCTATTCTAAAATACTTTGCAGATCAAGGATACAATGGCTGACGGTCACCTGAAAGAATTTCAAGCAAATCAAGTTCCTGCTAAGAAAGGAAAGGATGGCAAACAGAGTAGCTTGGTCACCATGTATGTACAGTAATAGGATGAGTCCATGCCAAGGAGAACATCAACAATACTATTAGTATGATTGTTATCCCTTGACCGTATCATTCAGATGGGATGAAAAGACAATTTTATAGTATGTTGTACAAGAGATACTCTAATGGAGTAAAACCCAAAAACTCGTGTCGAGTCAGCGACTACACCACCAATATTTCCCTCCTTCCGTCATCAACTTTACAACGTCTATCATCCATTGATCAGTCATGATGACAATATCAAGCTAGCTATCAATAGGTACAATTGTGAAAATTTTCCCTTTGCAAAAGTTCATATTCATACTTGAACCATAAAAATAACTCATCACGGAAATGATCGTTCACTTCAGGGACTACTGTTTTACTGGTCCCTAGCTCAGTCTACTGAAATGGCCAGACCGACTATTTTTACTGGCCATTTCAGCTCTCCACAATTCTTATCCACATAAATTGCCAGATTGGTTTTGTACAGTGCGGTGTAAAATTCTGGTAATAGAGTAGAGTAGAATGACCCCCAAAATGACAAGCCTTGCCATTTTGGGGCATTGAACAGCCATTGGACGTTCCTCTCTTTCAACTAGCACTCCTTCCTGACATGGGTATGCAAATCTTTGCTGGATGAGAGAATCGATGCTTAGCATAGCATGCATTTCATTATTGTACTCCAGCCGATGTTGTTGGTATCATCAAGTAATTTGATCATGGAAAATAGTATGGATACATGTACAGGCATGGATCGATAATCTGGAGTCAATGAAATTCAGCAATAATCAGTCGTACAGTACTATCTGATCTAGATCGATTAGAAACCCGATAGTATCGCGGCAAATAATAGGAACACGTATGCCGTATTGGATCGATACTCTTGAATAAAATGAATTCAGCAACAAATAGTCGCAGAGTAATGTTGCAGGACCTTTTATGATACTAACAAATATAACGTTATACGAGTCGATCTAGCTCTGAGTACGTACAGTTATCAACATTATTTTCAATGACTTGAAAACTTGAAAATAATCTTTATTACTAGGAAGATACTATCTTAATGTCAGACGATGGCTTGTATTTCATTCTTGTACTATACGAGTATGTTGTTAGCATCTTGAAAAGAGGACGCACTTGAATCATATACTCAAAAGTGATGCAGATCACTTGGGAGTAGATTAATAACTTCTGTAATAAACTTTCGTACTACACAATTCAAAGGCCTTTAATGATACGTATAACTCGCTTGGCTTCAACAATACTTCTTTCCTGTAGGCACTACAGTAACCACAATCACGGTAGTTAATATAGCGCCAATAATATCTATAGCAATAATCAGCTCCTAGATTCACTTAAATAGTATACTTACTTCACTCTTAATTAATATTCAGTCTTCCACTCATGTAATTTAGATTCACAATTTGGAACCTAACTTTAGGGACATCTCTCCTATCTATACCTTGGGCTATTGGAAAGGTATTTCTTGCGCTTGTTATCATGGATGATTATACTCTGTCAATGGATAAGTATAATTTTTAGTGAACAATTTGTTATACTGAATTAAATTAAATGTTATTAAGAAATTCGAGAAGCTTACGCAGGTCAATTTTTACAGTTGTTGGTTTCATGATACAGTATAACAGATAATATGTTGATGAGATACATTCCACTGATAGCATTGTTACTAGCATTTACTTCAGTATAAATTGTCAAAGTATAATTTATGGCACTTGTATACCTTGAAGCTTGTATAGTAGCTATTTTCTACTATAGTCGTTTACTATAAATTATAATTATTGTGTTGATAAACGTAAATGATGAAGACGCCATTTCTTTCTTTATTCAGGCTGGTTTAATTTTAGGTCCATTATTGATAGTATTGGTCAATCTTACCCTTCTCTACTCTTGCTATTTGGTAGTTGAAGGCGCGCGACATTTCGGTTAGCATTACTATATGAGCAATGGACTTCTTTCTTTCACGTTATCATATACGAATGTATTAGCAATTTTGAAGCCTAATTAGCAAATAGTAAAAGTGATATTGAATACCATTAAAAGATCGATTGTGATTCAGTGGTGTAATCAATTATTTATAAAAGATTTATCCCTTGGTGTTATCACTTGAAGAGCGATCTTTTAGTCTGTGTTCTTCAACGTAATTTAAAACTATGTACTAATTTTGATTGAACTTGATGATCCGACGGTACTTTATTCTATCATTCTGTATAGTAGAAAATACTTTTGATCTCAATTCAAATTTACATTGTTGAATTTAATAACACAGAGAGCAAGGATGGATACAAAGACTTCAATGATGTTATAAGATATTTCCTTGGTTCTACCGGTGAAAAAATCAGTTGTATAATCATTTCAATTGTTTTAATTGGTGTCTGTCTCATATATTGGATTTTGGCTAGTAATTTTTTGTATACAACGGTATACTTTATACGAGGTTCGCTGCTTTTACCAGTAACTTTACGTAGCATTAGTATTGATATTGCCCGTAAAGGTTAACATCAATAGCTGTAAAACTGTCACTTCGGCAGTGTATTTTATCCTCTACGTTAATCAAACAATTATTTCACATAAGATTGTATGGAATTTATAGAGCTCGTGTCCTCTTTACAGTTTTGTACTAGCACATTTGGGTAGTTATGTATCGTAAAAATATACCTTAATGCATTTAGATTATTTCAAACTCCATAGTATAATATAAATTAATATAAAATAAATAAATAATAATAATAACAATAATTATTATTTCCTGACTAAGATCGAATAATTAGAAATATCCATGGCAATTCTAGCAATTCTATCAACATGAATGGTAAGTATATTTTCATATTTATTGGAAATATAATTTATAATCGTATAGCTTTTGTAAATTTTAAAGTAAATACAGGTTGCTTAATGCGCTGTCTATGATACCGTGGAGTAAGCAGTCTTATATATTATAATTTATTTATGCAATGTATAATATTCTTACAATGCAACATAAAAATTGATAAGCCACAGTTAATGTAAAATAGTTATAATTGCAACCTAAATAATGATTGGACTCTTTTAATTTAATAAAACAACAGAAGTTGTATGTCCTGCGGTTGGGACTGTCAATAGTAGCAATTTTGGGAGTAATTGGACAGAAACTGATGACGATCTGTTATTTAATCAATATTGGAATCAAACACAGACCGTTCCATTATATTTAATATTAATTCTATTTCCGATATTGAATCTTCCATCGCCCGTAATTTTCAATAAATTAAGTTCGATAGGTAAGAAGTTTAACTATTTGCTATTTGATTGCAAATTATAAGACAGTATTCGATGCATAGCTAAGGCTAAAGGACAAACTGCGTACTAAGTAATACAGAGTGCACGTTTAGATTTAGATTTATTCATTTCATATCAGCTGTTAATTTTATGCAATACGTAATCGATAGCTGTTCGATCTACAATTTCACATAGATAACTTTAAGAATTAAGTTAGCAAGCAATTAATACATACTTTTAGCTATTAGTCATTATTGATTATCTTAAAATAAGTTATAGAACGATTTTTATTATATTGTAAAATATCAATTAATCTGCATCAAGTTTATAAGAGGTTGTAATAGTCAGCCCCCTTAAAAGAGGATATTTAATGATCATTACTTACGATAAATACTTTACAATAACAATGTTTCTGTAATTTGATGATTCGTAGGTATACTATCATCTATCTATATGGTAATTTTCGTTATTATCAAGAGCAGTTTCTGGACATCAACTGTTGACGCGAATTTCGAATGTAGGTTACAGATGTTTATTTAATTTTCCGACATTATTTTCTCGTATTACTGACCTCTACTATTTAAATTATATCAATAATTGAAAATCTACTATTAGTGTATTTATAATGTAAACTCAGAATGTAGTCAATACTGGATGCAATGAATATATTACTTGTATGAATTAGTTATTGTTATTTTTGCGACAACTGTATTGCGCTCTGATACTAACTGTAGCCTATTATTTTTATTTTTAGTAGCCTTACCAACTTTTCCGATCGTGACGGGTGTTGTTTCTACAGCGTTTTCTATTCATGCCAACCTCTTGCCCGTAACTCAGTGCAATCGTAATCCCCAAAATACTGTAAATAGTAGTATCTCAATTACGAGTTTACGAACTGAAATTACCGAAATAGCCACATTCGTGATTAACCTTTGCAAATTATGATTTTGATAATAGGTTAGAGATCTGACAATCGCGTATGGATGTAGCTGTGTGACGTACCTACTGGTCGGAATGTTATTTATCATTAAATTTCCGTTATCTGCACAGTGTATTCAGTCTGTAAGTGTAACGAATTTGTTCAATGTTTTGGTAGCTTTACAATTTATTGTAAATCAGAATGGCGTTTAGTTGGGAGATTTAAGTATTACATTGAAATTGTTATAGGTTTTCCTGGATAATTTTGGACCCGATGATATAATGTCGTTTCTTGGTAGATTAACTTTATTGATCCAGAATATCGTTACGTGCCCAATTATAGCATTTGCTGCTCGCATTAAAATAATGAGTACTCTCTATGGAGAGAAATATCCAAGGTGATATTCTGTACTATTGTATTAATTTATATATTTTATCTTTTCCAGTAAGGGAATGAACTTAATGATTACTTATTCAATTTTTAGTTGGAAACACGTTCTTGTATTTAATATTTTGTTAACCACGGTATGCGTTCTTGGTGCGATGTTTTTTCCTAATGTTGGAACTATAGTAAGGTTAGCATAATTTCACTATGCAATATAATACTACTATTTAGAATGCATTTTACACTTTTTAATCCTTATGATTTGTAAAATCTCATTATACACCGTACATTCACCCCTAAGAAAACATAACTTGTTGCTCGTTATGAATAGGCAGGAAGAGATGATAATGTTCTATTTTATTTCCACATAGGTATGTTGGCGCATTTGGTGGCTTATTTTATTGTTTATTTTTACCCTGCGCTGTACAATTTGCAATACGGAAGAAAGAAAATCGTTTAACTGTTATCAACGTTCTATCGTATACATACGTTATAGTATTTGGCCTTGCGAATTGCATTGCACAATTTTTTATGAATTAAGAAAACATTATATACTGGATTCTATGATCTATGTAATGGTATTTGTTAATACCTGAATGATTATACGATAGCAACGCGCGATAGAAAGTTACAGCCATTGATTATATGAACAATCTTAAATGTGATACCTGATTTTATATTTAAATTATTCATATCTTCAAGAATTTTAATCCAAGTTGCAGATGGCCCGAATGCTTGTTTCTCTATACCATAATCAAATTTTATTTGAGTACATTGTGTGTTTATATGAACAGGCGTATACAATATAACATATAACTATTCTAAAGCAAAGTGAGAATTGTGAATAGTTCCTTAAACATTATCAGTCAGAAGTAGCGTTGAATTATCTTCAACTTTTATCGGTCAAAATATACTACGTTATACTAATTACTTTCTATTATTGTACAATGTACCGGACATCTTAATGTCGTAATCTAACTTTAACGTAATGTTTTCAATTCCTATCGAATTTGAGATCGGTTATACTTAGCACGTAAGAAATAGGTATACCCTTTAAACTATAAGTTTCGATATCTCGATGCCATACGTGTCTTTTATTTTCTATGGCAAATAAATCTCTGTCCTATTAGTAGATTTATTGATATCTTGTTTAGCCTCCTTCTATCATAAAGGTAACCGATTACCTTGGTATATTTTACTATAGATATACAATTACTGATAGGTACATATCGGTTTTAACGATTAAGTAATAAAACATGTATCACTGTGACTGCTATGAGAAGTTTATGATTACCTTTATGTAACTCATCATAGGGGTAAGTAGTAAAATTATATTTTTATTATTGTTGCTTGAATAAAAAGTAGATTGCTACTGTATATTTACTGATATATTGAATCACTTTCATCTACGGTCTATTTGTATAATGTGTAACTGAGCAAGAATATGCCTACTCACTATAACACCGTACACCAAATTGAGAAAATTCCCATGTTTTCTGTTCTATGTCTACGAAAGCATTCTTACTATAGTAGAATGTCATAACTGCAATTGATAACATGCTTCTTTTTTATAGTATGCCGTTAACTTGCTTCATTTCATAACGTTAACCATAATGATGGTTTTTACAGACATGGACTATCAGATACATTGAGTAGTCCGTGTCTACAGATCTATAGAGGCAAATCTCGTTTCTCAACCTATTTCTGGAATAGCATGAATTTTGCATTAACAGCTATAGTTAAGATGGATACTGGATTACTTGATACTTGATAGTCTCTACAATGTACTGTTTACATTGGTTTATAGGATATCAAAGTACAGTATTCTATGGAGCGGATTCTATAGTACAGATTGCCTACGTCATATGATCGTATACCTACTGCAATGCCGCTTACTGCGATTTTTTATTGAAACTTTATCTTATTGGCCGAATGCATTTATTAAATATACACCAGCATAATTGGGCTTCCTGAACAGGTTTGACCTTATTTGCAGTTTTCAATAGTATCAAAGTCAAGCTGTGCTTGTTTTGAGAGTAGTATCTAATCAAGCTCTACGACACTATGATTTCTCTTGAACTTCTCTTAGAAGTCTGCGGTTGACCCCTAGCTATTTACCTGGTATTGACTTTGGATTTCGGATTGGATGAGAAGAAAGTGGCAAAATACTGCTCGTTTTAGGCTGAGATCATCGACAGTAAGCTTAATGCAGCACTACGAATGTGATCAAGATACAGACGAATAGCGTTCACTATCAGCTAGACGATACCAAATTCACATAGAGCCGAAGGGTAGAATCGCATGGATGATTTTATGATATACAATGACCATTAGTTCCATTTTCAAGTTGATGATATAATATAGTGAACTTCTCTAATTCCCTACATCGAACACGATACATTCATTCTCAATCTTTGATCATTAGAGTCGAAAATGATGCAAACATCGTTAATCGGTACTGTTTCACAAGTGCTGTGCATAGTATATAGTACAGCACAGGTACGAAGTCGCTGATTCAATCTTCAATAAAATATGGATGTTGATGTCAGTAGGGGGTAAATGACAAACGGATCTAATAATGGATCCTAATTTTACTCTATCCAAGACATTATTTACTAGCTTAATACTACTAACAAGACTATACTGTTTCCTACAGTATATTACTCTTTGAATGGAGATTTGATTGAACTATGCCGTGAGTGCATCAACTAAGAAGAATCCCTGCAGGGATTCATTCATCCAGTCTGTCGATGATTATGCATACCAATGATCCCAATACTGGATCTTGATGATAGCAAGTACATACTATATAATCAGACTGAGATGCTATGCAATCTTCGATCATACTAATTGAACATAATTCATGCCATCCTTGCCATAAGCTGTGTAGATAATGCATAAATAGTGTAAAATAAACAATAATCTAGGCATCAAAAGTTGAAATCATCCACTTGCGTCTATCCATCTATTTCTATTCTAGAATACCTTGCAGATTGAAGATATAATGGGTGACTTTTCTATGAAAGAATTTCAAGCTGATCAAGTTTCTATCAAGAAAGGAAAGGACGGCAAACAGAGTAGTTTGGTTACCATGTAAGTACATTAATATGAGGAGACGATTCCAAGAAGAATATTGACAACACGATTACTATCCCTCGATGATGCAGCAAGGCTTCTATAAGTAGACAATTTTATAGCATGTTATACAAGAGATTCTCCAATAGAATAAAACACAGAAACCAGCTGTCCAGCCAGGGACTACACCATTAAAATTTCTCTCCTTCACCCGATCAATTTCACAACTTTCCATCCAAATCTAACGCGTATCATCAATTTATCAGTCATGATTACAATAACCAGCTGTGAATAGGTACAATTATGACAGTTTTCTCATTACTATACGGGTACATAGTTCAATTTTATGCTTGAACGAAAAGTAACTCATCATTGCTACGGGTATACTAAAGGGAAAGAGAGAGCATCTGGAAATGGTCATTCAGTATACTAAAAACGGGCAGTACTGACCATTTTTCTAGTTCATTCCAGCTATATTCTCTACGATTCTCATCCGGATAAGCTGGCAGAATGATTTTATACAATGCGGTATAAGGTTCGAGAGGTAGAGTAGAGTAGAATGACTAGAAACAGGACAAGCCTCCACATAGTAAGGGCATTGAACGGCCGCTTGATGCTCCTCTCTTTCAGTTAGTACTAGTCCCTGTCCAGGACATGGGTACACTCCATTTTTGCTGGACAGGAGAATCGATATTTAGAATTACAGTACATGTACGTGTATTTCATTATTGTGCTGCATCCTGATGTTATTCTTTAAGTGATTAATCGTGGATAATAATATGAACACTTATACCGTAATAAATCGATAATGTTAGATGAATAAATTCAGCAATAAACAATCGTACAGTACTATTTAGCAGGACCTTCCATGATACTAACAAGCATAACCTTATAGATCTAGCTATTGCTGTGTACAGTTATGAAAGTCTTTAAAATGTCATCATTATTGGTATGGGTATACTATATTAATGTTGGACGATATCACAATTGCTTGTATTTCATTATTCTACCGTACGTTGTGACCATAGTTTGATAATTGCGTACTTAGAATCATACAACTGTAGGTAATCCAATTCGATTAGAAACCCGATAGTATCATAGCAAACAATATGGGCACGTATACAGCAATAGATCAATAATCTTGATTAAAACGAATGCAGTAATAGCAGTATAGTAATATTACAGGACCTTTTATGATACTAACAAACATAACGTGATAGATCTAGCTATGAGTGCGTACAGTTGTCAACAATTCTTTAATGATTTCAAAATTTCAAAATGATCTTTATTACTAGTAGTATACCATATTAATGTCGGACGATATTAGCAATTACTTTTATTTCATTATTATACTAGAGTAGTTAGTATCTTAATTGAAAGGTTGTGTACTTGGATTATGTACTTCAGATCATCCAGGTCACTTGAAAATAAGATAGTATAATAGTAAATAATATAGACACATTGTAATAGAGACACATTCGGCGTATCGTATAATCCTTAATAACTTCTGTAATAAACTTTCGTAGTACACTATTCAAAGATTAATGATACTTAATACTCTTTCTAACTCCAATAATACTTCTTCCCTATTCACTACGGTAGCCAATCACAGTAGTTAATATAGCGCCAATAATATCTATCGCAATAACCAGCACTTAGATTCACTTGAATAGTATTCTTACTTCACTCCTAATATCCATTCTCACGCTCATGTAATTTATTGAATTAGATTCACAATTTGGAATATAACTTTAGGAACATCTCTCCTATCTATACCTTGGGCTATTGGAAAGGTATTTCTTGCGCTTGTTATCATGGGTGATTATACTCAGCCAATGGATAAGTATTATCTTTAGCAGACAATTTCTTATACTGAATTTTATAAATTAAATGTTACTAAGAAATTAGAGAAGCTTACCCTGGAGTATTTTTACATTTGCTAATTTCACGATACAACATAAGAGATAATATTTAAATGAGATATATTTTACTGATAACATTGTTACTTATAATTACTTCAGTATAAATTAGACAAGCATAATATATAATTGATGATACTTGTATATCTTGAAGCTTGCTTAGAGTCTATTTTCTGCTATTCTTGTTTATTATAAATTATTATATCCATAAAAGTAAACGACAAATATGCCATTTTCTTTTCAGGCTGGTTTAATTTCAGGTCCATTATTGGTAATATGGGTTAATCTCACCTTTCTCTACTCTTGCTATTTGGTAGTCGAAAGTGCGCGGCATTACGGTTAGTGTTACTATATAGGTAATGTACTTCTTTCACGTTATGCTATACGAATGTATTAGCACTCTTGAAACCTAATTATTAAATATAAGGTGTAATATTGAATACTACTGACAGATACATTGCGATTTAGTGGTACAATCAATTATTTACTTCATTATTTATTAAAATCTATCCTTTGGTGTTACCACTTGAACAGCGATCTTTTAATCTTTCTCCTTCAGTGCTATTTAAAACTTTGTATCAATTTTAGTTCAACTTGATGATCCGATATTACTTTGTTCTATCATTCTGTATGGTATAAAATGATTTGATCTCAATTCAAGTCTACATTGTTAAATTCAATCACACAGAGAGCAATGAAGGATATAAAGACTTCAACGATGTTATAAGATATTTCCTTGGCCCGATCGGGGAAAAAATCAGTTGTTTAATCATTTCAATTGTTTTAATTGGCGCTTGTCTCATATATTGGATTTTGGCTAGTAATTTTTTGTATACAACAGTATACTTTATACGAGGTATACTATTATTACAAGTAACCTTACGTAGCATTGGTATACTATCGATATTGCTCATAAGGGTTAACATAAATAGTTATAAAACTGTCACTTACTTAGTAGCATACTTGTTTCATGCTTTAATCAAATTATTTCGTATGGCAATGCATGGAATTTGTAGAGCTCGTGTCCTCTTTACAGTTTTATACTAGCACATTTGAGTAGTCATGTATCCCAATAAATATACCTTAATGTATTTAGATTATTTCGAGCTCAATAGTGTAATAGAAATTAATACAAAATAAATGAAGTAATAAAACTAATAATAACAGTAATTATTATCTCCTGACTAAGATCAAATAATTAGAAATATCCACGACAATTCTAGCAATTCTGTTAACATGAATGGTAAGTACTTTTTCATATCTATTGGAAATATAATTTATAATTGTATAGCTTCTATAAATTTAAAGTAATAACAGATTACTAAAACGTACTAGCTATGATGTCGTGAAGTAAGCAGTATTATGTATTATAATTTATTTAAGTATAGTATTCTTATAACAAATACAAAATTGATAAGCCACTGTTAATGTAAAATGGTTATAATTACGATATAAATAAAAGTTGGACTCTTTTATTTAATAAAATAACAGAAGTTGTATGTCCTGTGGTTGGGATTGTCAATGATAGCAATTTTGGAAGTAATTGGACAGAAACCGGTGACAATTGGTTATTTGATCAATATTGGAATCAAACACAGACCGTTCCATTATATTTAATAGTAATTCTGTTTCCATTAATGAATCTTCAATCGCCTGTAGTTTTCAATAAATTAAGTTCAATAGGTAAGTAGCTTAACTATATGCTATTTGATAACTAATTATAAGAAAATATTCGATGTATAACCAGAGTTAAAATACGAACTCATTAATACTAAATAATGCAGAGTGCACGTTTAGATACTCATTTCATGTCGGCTACTAATTCTATAAGAAACGTAATCGATGGCTGTTATATCTACAATTTCGCATAGATAATTTTAAGAATTAAGTTAGCAAGCAATTAATATACTGTATACTACTAAGCATTAATCGTTATTTATTATTAAATAATAATTGTTTTATAATAAGATAAAACAATTTTTTATTATGCTGTAAAGTATCAACTAATCCACATCAAGTTTATAAGAGATTGTAGTAGATAACTTCCTTAGAGCAAAATACGATAAATACTTTTACAATAACAATGTCTCTGTAATTTTTGATTTATAGGTATACTTTCATCTGTCTATATGATAATNTTCGTCATTATCAGAGCAGTTTCTGGACATCAACCGATGATACGAATTTCGAATGTATACTATAGATATATATAAATTTTCTATTATTAATTTCTCTTATTACTGACCTCTACTATTTATATTATATCAATAATTGAAAATCTACTATTAGTGTGTTTATAATACGATGTAAGCTCAGAATGTAGTCAATACTGGATGCAATAAATATATTACTTATATGGATTAGTCATTATTATTTTTTTACGACTACTGTATTGCGCTCTGATGATAATGTAGCCTATTATTTCTATTTTTAGTAGCTTTACCAACTTTTCCGATCGTGACTGGTGTAGTTTCTAATGCGTTTTCTACCCACGGCATTCTCTTGCCCATAACTCAGTGCAATCGTAATCCCCAAAATACTGTAAATAGGAGTATATCAATTACGAGTTTACGAACTGACATTGCCGAAATAGCTGCATTCGTGATTAACCTTTACAAATTACGATTGTGATAATAGGTTAGAGATCTAACAATCGCGTATGGATGTAGCTGTGCGACGTACCTACTGGTCGGAATGTTATTTTTTATTAAATTTCCGTTATCTGTACAGTGTATTCAGTCTGTAAGTATAACGAATTACTTCAATATTTTGATAGCTTTACAATTTGTTATAAATTAGAATAGCGTTTATTTGGGAGATTTAAGTATTACATTGAAATTGTTATAGGTTTTCCTGGATAATTTTGGACCCGACGATATAATGTCGTTTCTTGGTAGATTAACTTTATTGATCCAGAATATTGTTACTTATCCAATTATAGCATTTGCTGCTCGTATTAAAATCATGAGTACTCTCTATGGAGAGAAATATCCAAGGTAATATACTGTACTATTGTATTAACTTTATCTATTTTATCTTTTTCAACAAGGGAATAAATTTAATGACTATTTATTGAATTTTTAGTTGGAAACATGTTCTTATATTTAATATTATGGTAACCACGGTATGCGTTCTTGGTGCGATGTTTTTTCCTAATGTTGGAACTATATTAAGGTTAGCATAATTTCACTATGCAATATAATTTGTAAGTTAATTAATAATCTCACTATACTCGTATATCGTACATTCACTCCTAAGAAAACGCAACTTGTTACTCGTTATGAATAGGCAAGCAAAGATGGTAATGTTTTATTCTATTTAATTCTTCCATAGGTATTTTGGCGCATTTGGTGGCTTATTGTATTGCTTATTTTTACCCTGCGCTGTACAGTTTGTAATACGAAAGAAAGAAATCGTTTGACTATTATCAGTGTTTTATCATATATTTATGTTATAGTATTTGGCGTTGCGAATTGCATTGCACAAATTCTTGTAAACTAAAAAAACATTATTTACTGGAGTTTATCCTCAACGCTTGTTTATCTATACCGTAATCAAATTTTATATCAGTACATGATAAACGAAACTGTGTTTGCATGAAAGGTCATATAAGGTCTTCATGGTGCACCCCATATTTGATTATAATGATAGCTATATTTGATATAGTTCTGACAGGTCTATCAAATGGTAATACTATCTGTTACATGAGTACATTATCGTAAACCGTCAGCAAAGCGACGGGAGTTTGCACTAGTATATTATGGTACAAGATTATGTGACTTGATATGCTGTAATTGTGAAGATGCCCAACATCGAAAGGTGATGAACATTAATAGAAGAGTAGAGATATTTTAAGTTGAATGATTGGGATTGTAAAAGTTAATGATGATCTATTTAAAGAAAAGTATTCTGTTTGATGACCCAAATCTGATTGTAGTTAATTATGCTATCAGAAATGGATTTAACGAAATGTGTTTAAGAACTGCGGAGATGAGCTCACATTAGAGACTACACTTCACTCTGAGCTCGGAATACATTAGACTAGATTCTTGTAATAACTAATTTTTACTCTACTATTCCTAAACTTTGTAATAAAAGCCTTTCAGAAAATTTCCTTTGACTAAGACAGTTATTTGTAAGAAACATTTATTACAACTGTATAGCATATACCTATTGTAAAGCAAAGTGAGAATTGAGAATAGTTCCTTAAACTTTATCAGTCGGAAATAACATTAAATTGTCTTTAGCTCTTATTTATTGAAATGTACTAAGTTATACTAATTACTTTCTATTATTGTACAATGAACATCTTAATAATCTAACTTTACCTTAATTGTTTCAATTTTTATCGATTTTGAGATCGGCTATTCTTAATTCTTAAAGAAACAGGTATACACTACACTTCAAGCCATAAATTTCAATATCTCGATGCCGTATGTGTCTGTTATTCCCTATGGCAAATAAATCTCTGTTCTATCTGCATATTTATTGATATCTTGTTTAACCTGCTTCTATCGTAAAGGTAACTGATTACCCTTGTATATATATATATATATATATTACTATAAATATCCAATTACAGATAGGCACACATTGGTTTTAACGATTTAGTAATAAAGTATGCATCACCGTGACTGCTATGAGGAGTTTCTGATTACTTTGATGTAACTCGTCCTACGAGTAAGTACTAAAATTATATTTATTATTATTGAATCAATTATCCAATGATAAAAAGTAGATTGCTACTGTATATCTACTGATCTATTGGATCACTTTCACCTACGGACCAGTTGTAAAATGTGTAACTGAGTAAGCATAGGCCTACTCACTATAACAATGTACACCTAAATGAGAAAAATTTCCGTGTTTTCTGTACTTTGTCAGCTAATTTGAAGTCTAGGAAACCATTTTTACTGTCGCAGAGTGTCAAAACTGCAGCTGATAACATGCTTCTTTTTTATGGTTGTGATATATACCAATCACGAAATTCCAAATTTTAGAAAAATAAGGGCTTTATTCAATCTTATACAAAGATTAACTACACACAGCTCTACTTTTAGCCGAATACTACTACTAAAGACTTCTAGAACGAACTAACAGAATAATCTACAGTTGCATGCTTTTATACTTTCCGTAGCATTCGCAGCTACAATCCGCATGGCAACCTTTTACCTTATTTTACACTTAGTTAAATTATTCTTAGTAAGACTATTCTACTGCGGACCATCATTAATCCAATATGGATACAACTACAGTACTTACGTAGACATTATTCACACTAGCCAAAGTACAATGAATTAACCATATCCTAATATATGATTTACAGTTCTACTTTTACCTATAGCCTTATTAGTAACTCAACACCTTACTGTATATAGTTATCTGTACTCTAGCATAGAGTCTCTACCACTACAGTCTATAGTTATGGCTACCAAATATCTCTTAGGATAAATATCTACCTTATTTTTTACTAAACATGGCTAACAGTCTACAATCGTAATACTAGTTACATTTGGTATACCGTTACTTGCTTCATTTCATAACACTAATAATCCAGACATGGACTATCAGATATATTGAGTAGTTCATGTCTACACATCTACAAGCAACAGTAAGCCATTTCGAAACAAACAAATCTTAACCTATCTCTGGGCTAGTATGGGCGCTGCATTGATTGGTTAACATGGATAAGAAGTTACTTGATACAATGCAAACACTATTGACATAAGATCAAAATAGAATATTCTGTTCAGCTGATTCTATTCTACAAATTGCCTACGTCATGTCTATCTACAATAACGCCGTGCTGCGATTTTTGATTGGAACTTTATCCTATTGGCCGATTGCATTTACTAAAAATACACCAGAAAAACTTGGGCTTTTTTTACAAGTTTCACCATACTGTACTTGATACTTTTAAAAGTAGCCAGCTCAAGTTGTGTATGTTTTAACAGCTGGATCGAATCGACCTCTATAACACTAGAGTTGACCCTAAGGATTTCTCTTGAACTTCTCTTAAAAGCCCCTGATTAACCCCTCGATTACCTAATATTGACTTTGGATTTCGGACTGGATAAGAAGAAAGTGCCAAAATACGTTTTAGACTGAGATCGTCATCGATCGTAAAGCTGGATGCAGCACGATGAATGACATCAAGATGCAGGCAAATGGCGTTCACGATCTACTGGACGACACCAGGTTCACATGGAGACGAACGGTAAGTTCTTACTGATGATTTTATAATGTGTAATGACGATTAGTTCTATTTTCAAGTGGATGTAATGCAATAAACTTCTCCATTTCCCTATGCCGGCTACAATACATTCATGGTCAATCTTTGATCGTATATTAGTATTCTATCATATATTCCGAAATGATGCAATCATTCACTATCGCTACTGTTTCATAAGTGCTGTACACAATGAACAGTATAGCACCAGTACAACATCGGCGATTCAATACTGAATAAAAAAATGGACATCAATGTCAATGGGAGGAAATAACCAATGGATCTATTTTAATGGATTCTATTTTTCTCTATCCAAGACATCATTCACCAGCCTACCATCATGCTGCTAACAAATAGATTGCCTTGTTTCCTATGGTCTGTTGCTCTTTGAATGGAGATTCAATTCAACTCTACCGTGAGTCTGCTAATTGAAAAAGAATCCCTGTAAGGGATTCATTCATCCAGCCTGTTCATACTTTGCATCCCAATACAGGGTCTTGAAGATCGCAAATACATACGAGATAGTCAGACAGAAATGTTATGCAATCTTCAATTATACTAATTGAACACAACTCAATGTGATTCATGCCTTAAGCTGTATAGATAGGGTATAAATAGTGTAAAATAAAGAATAATCTACGCATCAAAACTTGAAATCATTCACTTACGTCTATCCATCTCGTATTTCTATTCTATCTAATTTCTAGGATACCTTGCGGACTGAAGATAGAATGGGTAACTTTTATATGAAAGAATTTCAAGGGGATCAAGTTTCTATTAAGAAAGGAAAGGATGGCAAACAGAGTAGTTTGGTTACCATGTAAGTACAGTAGCATGATGAGTTAATGCCAAAGAGAATATTGAGAATGTTATTATTATCCCTTGATGATATTACAACGATTCTATGAGTCGGCAAGTCGACAGCATGTTATACAGTACAAGAGTTTCTTTAATAGACTAAAACACAGAAACTAGTTATCAAGTCAGGGATTACACGACTAAAATTTCTCTCCTTCACCCGATCAATTTCACAACTTTCCATCCAAATCGAACGCGTATCATCAGTTATGATTACAATATCCAGCTATGAAGAAGTACCGTAGTGAAAGTTCTCCTATACTGTCCTGTACATTAGTTCAACTTTATACTTGAAAACTATAAAAATAACTCATCATTGCTACAGACAGTGACTGCTACAGTACAAGGAAGGAAAGAGAGAGGACCCCAAAATGGTCGTTCAATATCCTAACAATGAGCAGACGGACTAGTTTACTGGCTCATTTCAGCTATACTGCCGACGATTCTCATCCGGATAAGTTAAACAGATTGATTTTATGCAGTACAGTATAGGGGTCGAGTAGTAGAGTAGAGTAGAATGGCAAACCTCCTCATTTTTTGGCATTGGAGGGCCACTGGATGTCCCTCTCTTTCAGCTAGTACTAACCTTTGACATGGGTACACTAATCTTTGCTGGACTAGGGAAACGATGCTTAGAATAGTATCCATTCCATTAATGTACTGCACCTGATGTTGCTAGAATCATGGAGTGATTGCGTGCTTGGATTATAGTTCCAGGTGATCCAAGTTGATCAGAAACCAAATAGTATCATGGCAAAGAATATGATATTTACACAGTAATAGATTGATGATAATATAATCTTGAATAAATAAATTCAGTAATAAATAGTCTTGCAGTACTATTGTAGGGACTGTTATGATACGAATCGGCATAACCTTATAGATCTATCTATTAATGTGTGCAGTTGTGAAAATTTTAAATGATCATTATTGCTACAGGTATACTACTGTATATTAGTATTGGACGATAATAACATTTTTGCTTGTATTTTATTATTGCATTGCATGTTGGTTAGCAACGTTAAAAGATTGCGTACAGATTCAAAGATCTTTAATAATGATACCCACAGTATATCTCTTTGGCTTCAACAATACTTCTTTCCTATAGGCACTACAGTAGCCAATTACAGTAGTTAATATAGCACCAATAGCAATAGCCAGTTTTTAGATTCTCTCAAATAGTACAGTATATTTTGTACTTCACTCTTACGAGCCCTTCTAACGCTCATGTGATTTATTGGATTAGATTTTCCATTTGGAACCTAACTGTAGGAACATCTCTCCTATCTATACCTTGGGCTATTGGAAAGGTATTTCTTGCTCGCTATTAAACGTCATTATATGCTGTCAATGGATAAGTATTATTTTTCGCAGGCAATGGTTATACTAAATTAAACTAGATATTACTATGAAATTAGGAAAGTTTACGTTGGAGTATTTTTACATTTATCAGTTTCATTATACAGTATAACAGATAATGTGTTATATATATACACAAATACATTTCGCAGATAGCATGGCTACTAATAAATTACTTCTGTATAAATTAATGATCAAAGCATAGTTTATATCACTCGAAGCTTGCATAGAGCCTATTTTCTGCTTTCCTTTTTTACTATAATTCATTGTACTGTATTAATAAACGCAAATGACGAATATGCCATTTCTTTTTCAGGCTGGTTTAATTTTAGGTCCACTATTTATAATATTGGTCAATCTTACCCTTCTCTACTCTTGCTATTTGATAGTGGAAGGCGCGCGACATTTCGGTTAGTATTACTATATGGGCAATGTACTTCTTTTACGCCATCATATACGAAAGTATTTGCAATTTTGAAGCCTAATTAGCAAATAGTAGAAATGATATTAAATATCACTGAAAGATAGATTATCATTCCGTGGTGTAATCAATTATTTATTAAAAATCTATCCCTTGGTGCTATCACGTGAAGCGTGATCTTTTAATCTCTTTTCTTTAGCACCATTTAAAACTTTGTACTGATATTAGTTCAACTTGATGATCCAACGGTACTTTGTTCTATCATTCCGTGTAGTATAAATGCTTTTGATCTCAATTCAAGTGTGCATTGTTTAATTTTTTCCTTAGAGAGCAAGGATGGATACAAAGACTTCAATGATCTTATAAGACATTTCCTTGGCCCGATCAGTGAAAAAATCAGCTGTGTAATCGTTTCAATTGTGTTAATTGGTGTTTGTCTCATATTTTGGATTTTGGCTAGTAATTTTATGTATACAACAGTATACTTTGTACGAGGTATGAGCACTCTACCAGTAACTTTATATAGCATTGGTATTGATATTGCTCATAAGGGTTAACATAAATAGTTACAAAACTGTCACATAGGTAGTATATTTATCCTCTACTTGAATCAAATAATTATTTCATATGGGATTGTATGAATTTATAGAAATCGTGTTCTCTTTACAGTTTTGTACAGGCACATTTTGGGTAGTTATGTATCGCAAAATATAGCTTGATGTATTTAGATTACTTCGAGCTCCATAGTATAAAATAAATTAATATAAAATAAATAAATTAAATAATAATAATAATTATTATCTCCTGACTAAGATCGAATAATTAGAAATGTCCATGGCAATTCTAACAATTCTGTCCATATGAATGGTAAATATTTTTTCATATTTATTGGATATATAATTTATAATTGTATAACTTCTGTAAATTTAAAGTAAATACAGGTTGCTTAATTATTTGTATTATAATTTGCTTAAGTATAGTTTCTTAAAACAAATATAAAAATGGATAAGCCACTATTAATATAAAGAAGCTATAGTTACGACTTTAATAAAATTAGACTCTTATTTCATAAATAGCAGAAGTTGTATGCCCTGTAATCGGAGCTATCAATGGTACTGATTTTGAAAGCAATAAGACAGAAACTGGTAACGATCGGTTATTCGATCAATATTGGCATCAAACAAAGACCGTTCCATTATATTTAATAGTAGTTCTATTTCCGTTAATGAATCTTCCATCGCCCGTAATTTTCAATAAACTAAGTTCGATAGGTAAGTAGTTGACTGTTTGCTAGTTGATTACTAATTATATGGGAATATTCGAAGCATAACCAAGGCTAAAGGACGAACTGCATACTAAGTAATGCAGAGTGCATGTTTAGATGTACTCATTTCATGTCAGCTACTAATTCTTTACAATACGTAATCGATGGCTGTTATATCTATAATTTTACACAGACAACCTAAAAAATTAACTTAGCAAGTATTTAATGTTTTCAAGTATTAGTCATTATTTATTATCTTAAAATAAGTTGTAAAACCATTCTTATTATATTGTAAAGTATCAATTAATCTACATCAAGTTTATAAGAGGTTGTTGTAGTTAGCTTTCTTAGAATAGGATATTTAATGATCATTGCTTACGATAAATATTTTTAAAATAACAATGTCTCTGTAATTTGTATAATTCGCAGGTATACTATCATCTCTCTATTTAATAATTTTCGTCATTATCAAGAGCAGTTTCTGGACATCAACCATTGACACGAATTTCGAATGTACGCTATAGATATATATATATTTAATTTTCTGTTATTAATTTCTCATATTACTGATTTCTACCATTTATATTATATCAATAACTGAAAATCTACTATTAGTGTATTTGTAATGTAATATACGTAAGCTCAGAATGTGGTCAATTCTAGATCCAATGAATAAATTACTTATGTGGATTAGTCATTATTATTTTTTACGACTACTGTATTGCGCCCTGGTACTAACGTAGCCTATTATTTTTATTTTAGTGGCCTCACCAACTTTTCCGGTCGTGACTGGTGTAGTTTCTACAGCATTTTCTATCCATGCCAATCTCTTACCCGTAACTCAATGCAATCGTAATCCCCAAAATACTGTAAATATGTCAATTACGAGTTTACGAACTGACATTGCCGAAATAGCTGCAATCGTGATTAACCTTTACAAATTACGATTGTGATAATAGGTTAGAGATCTAACAATCGCGTATGGATGTAGCTGTGCGACGTACCTACTGGTCGGAATGTTATTTTTTATTAAATTTCCGTTATCTGTACAATGTATTCAGTCTGTAAGTGTAACGAATTTGTTCAATATTTTGATAGCTTTACAATTTGTTATAAATTAGAATAGCGTTTATTTGGGAGATTTAAGTATTACATTGAAATTGTTATAGGTTTTCCTGGATAATTTTGGACCCGACGATATAATGTCGTTTCTTGGTAGATTAACTTTATTGATCCAGAATATTGTTACTTATCCAATTATAGCATTTGCTGCTCGTATTAAAATCATGAGTACTCTCTATGGAGAGAAATATCCAAGGTAATATACTGTACTATTGTATTAACTTTATCTATTTTATCTTTTTTCAACAAGGGAATAAATTTAATGACTATTTATTGAATTTTTAGTTGGAAACATGTTCTTATATTTAATATTATGGTAACCACGATATGCGTTCTTGGTGCGATGTTTTTTCCTAATGTTGGAACTATATTAAGGTTAGTATAATTTCACTGCACAATGTAATACTACTACTTAGTATCTTACTCCATACCGTACATTCTTTCCTAAGAAAGCACAACTTGTCGCTCGTTATGAATAGGCAAACAGAGCTGGTAATCTTTTATTTCATTTAATTTCTGCATAGGTTTGTTGGCGCATGTGGTGGCTTATTTTATTGTCTACTTTTACCCTGCGCTGTGCAGTTTGCAATACGGAAGAAAGAAAATCGTTTAACTGTTATCAGCGTTCTATCATATATATACCTTATAGTATTTGGCCTTTCGAATTGCATTGCACAATTTATTATAAACTAAAAAACATTATTTGCTCGATTTTATGATCTATGTAATGCTACGTATTAGTACTATTGTATGATAGCAGCGCACGATAAAAAGTTACATCCATTGATTATATGAACAATCTTACATGTGATTCTTGATTTTAAAAATAAATTATTTATATCTAAAGAATTTTAACCTAAATTGCAGATGGCCTAACGCATATTTATCTATTCTGTAATCAAATTTTATATGAGTACTTACTTTACTAAATGAAATTCTATACTGTATACATACGTGTATTGTAAAGCAAAGTGAGAATTTGCTATTGCATTGATAGTTCCTTGAACGCAATCAGCCGGAAGTAACGCTGAATGGTCTTTAACTTTTATTTATTGAAATGCACCTATTACGTTATACTGATTGCTTTCTATTATTGTGCATCCCAATAACATAACTTTAACGTAATTATTTCAATTTTTGTCAGCTTTAAGATCGGCTATTCTTGACACTTAAAGATACAGGTATACACATTAAGCTTTAAGTTTTGATATCTTAATGCCGTACATATTCTTGATTTCCTATGGGAAATAAATCTCTGTCCTATGAGCATATTTATTGATATCCTATTTAACCTGGTTCTGTGATAAAGGTAACTGATTATTTTGGCACCGCTATATACAGTATTACTGTCGATATCTAATTATAACTATTGATAAGTACATAATTAAGTACTAAAACATGTACGTGTATCACTGTGACTGTTATGAGGGATCTTTGATTACTTCTATGGAAGCGACTATAAGTGCTAAAATTATTGTTGCATGAATTATCAAATTATAGCAGTACGTTGCGACTATAGATCTGCTGATATATTAGATCACTTTCATTTACAGTCTATTTGTATGATATTTAAATGGCCTATTTGTCTTTGCGTCTTCTGCTGACAGAGTTAAGATGCTTATGATTGCTTACTTAATTACACTATTCACCATCCTAAATTATCCTCATTTATCATACTGATAATATCGCATCTAAACTGTACTTATACTAGGATACAATTATCACCGACTACAATATTACGTATTCTGTAGTCTAGTATGTTATTTCCCTGTGCTCTAATATGATTGGAGCTCTTGTGTAGTAGTAAATTGCAACATTATTCTTCATCAAATTTTATTTAAAAAATAAATGAATCGCTTTGCAAGTATTTTATTTGAGCTTGACTTAATATTAAGTAAACTTCAGAGCAAGTGAGTAGGATATCGCCTGTTGGTAATAGTATAGTTTTCAAAGTACATTCGCTATGCAATAACGAACAGATGATTTGAATCTATCTGCCATGCGAATGATAATTTTCCTTCTGACTGTACGATAAGGATACCGCATAAATTATAATTGAGGAAGCTCTTCTAAATCACATGATCAAGAATGATTTGAACTACTGATATTTATATATAACCTATTGTCCGATTACCCTTTGCTATCGTTTAATATTATTTTTTCAAAGTAAACATGATAAAACTTGATCATCATTATCTTTTTTATTAATAGAATATAATTTTATGTTGATTGTCATTATTACCTCATCACCCAGGAAGCTACAACTGATTTAGCATCCATTTTTGTGATTGGAAATAAAGATGGAAGGTTTTCATCTGAATCAATCAATATTAAAGTTAATCATTTTTATGGTACTGGTTATTAGCTCACTATCACTAAAGTCGAGTGCAATTGATGAACAACTGAATGAAGGGCTTGATGAAAAAATGATGGAGTTAACTAAGAAAAATTCTTCAGTAGAAACTGGAGATGATCATGTTAATTGTTATCTCTACAACGGAAATTGTCATGATTGTCTCAGAATCAGTTATTGCTTCTACTGCGGCCAATCTCAAGTATGTGAACGATATCGTCATTCCAATCGGCAGTCTCTAGTGAATGCTAGAGAGCAATGTACCAAAGGCAGCGTTTATATTTATCAATGTTTGATATCTGAAGCAACAATTATCTTTATCGCTATGGGCTCATCTGTTGTTTTAGTGGTTGCTATTATCACCTGTGTAGGATGTTATTGCATTAAACGGCGGCAAAAGTTAAGTTTGAAACGCGATAATGAGTCTCTTCTTTTCGAATTTGAGAAGAAAAAAGAAAGGCAAGATCGGCAAAGGAAATATCGTGAGGAGATGCGATCTACAATACGTCAAAAATATGGATTAACTAAAGATCGTCGACAATCATGCAAACATTAAGAATGGTTCTCTAGGTAGAATAGGATTTCATCATCTGCTTGTATGTACAAGAAAATTTTATTTCCTCCTTTATTCTCAAGGATATTGCATGAAGATCAGAATTGTACAGTATATAGATTAGTTTTTCTTCGTTGGGTAGATGATCCTGCCTTAAAGTTAATTATGAAGTAACTGTGGCAATCTTTCATACTGAAAAAATCATATAATTTAACCTGCATACTATAAACCTTAAATCAACATGTTGCTAGTTTTTTTATCTGCTTCAAAGCGTAGATATTACATCTGTATCGATTAATATTAATCATGATACTAGACTTATATATAGTAATGTTTGATAAAACTTATCATGCTTTGATGTAAGAGTTTTGATCATAATTCCTTGAGTAATTCATAAGTAATATAGCTTACAGCAGTCGCATGTAATTCATATATCAATAATTCATGACTCAAAGGATTAAGATGTGTACTTTCTGTAAATGAAATATTATTGTCATGTTATGAATGCTTCAGTAACGAAAAAATTAATTGATGATGATATTACATATGAATCATAACGGATACGTAGTAAAAAAAGATAGAAAAATATGCCGTTGCGGTAAAAGTATTTAAATCCGATTACTCTAAGATTTTCCTTTGTCAACAGCTTGATTTTGTATTTTTATTATAGCTTGAAATACAGGAATTTAGAAATAATTTATTCTATTTCTTTATTCCATTCTTAATTTATAACTAATGCATCGGCCATCGTAACATAACTTAATCCAAAATTGTAAAGTAAATGTAACATGCACAAAAATTAAGATAATTTAGTAAGTCAAATTCCTTTTTTATACTTGTCTTTTGCAAAGATGTTCATATTAGTATCGCTAGGATGGAGTTAAGTTTATTTTTAAGCGTAACGTTAGGATATAAGATTACATCGAATAAGTATAATGTAGTCCATGTTCTTTCCATGCATTTTTATCTATTGATATCTCTCGCTTTACGCTCAAAATACATGAAAACTATATTAACAAGATTGCTTATCGTTTGCTATAATCTTGGCTTAAAGAAACAGGATAAAATGCTCATGGATGCACTTATTTCAGCATGATGGATATCTAATTACTTGTATCGTATATATCACTTTGGATACGCTATTGTAGTGACGTATTTCCGTTATATTTTGAAAAATGATCTTTCCAGGGCTAATATCACTTGTTACGCTGTATATTTTAACTCCTATTAATCTAAAGCATTTCGGTCATTACTCTTATTTCAAGCCGTTATTGATGCTTCTATAGTCAACAGATGGAGTTACTTGTAAAATTGAAATTTCTAGACATTAAAATTATTTTTTTCCAAGTTGTTAAATAGAATTTTGTTTTATGTGGTAAACTAGAAGCACATGCCGCTGTTGATACGTAAAAAATAATAGATAATAACAACAGGCTATAGTTCTTCGCTGCTATTGCAAATATTGCTAATTAGGTCCTTTTATCATTTACCGATCCGTTAGTACTCGTCCATTATGTTTTCATTTCAAACATCATTACTATTGCATTGATAACTATCCATATTAACTTCAAGCTCATACTACTTTACCTTTATTATCATCAATATTGTTAAATCATGTATAATTATAATCAGAAAAATAGATCTAATTGAAACCGCTTAAAATCCTGAATTGGCATTCACTTTATAAAATTTTTTCTTCTACGTAGATTAAGTTAGGACTACGGAAAATAATTTAATTGGTTAATCAAAAGTATTAAACGATTATAACCTTAATCTCATTAATCAAGTTGACATTATTATGACTTTATTACCATAAACAGTCATTATTTTGGAAATGCAATTGTTACGTTAATTAACCTGATGCATCCACAAAGCGTTTATTAAACATTGGCTGATTCATTCCTACATTATGTTAATGATTTGTTGATATTAGTCTTCAATGCCATGCAGTAGAGGCATAGCTTGATTGGAATGGATACTGTAGCTGACTAAATAGTCCAACTTTGTCTTAAAATCTCTCTACGTTTAGTATTGATATAAATACTATCTTATGTTATTGGAAGTATACTAACGCTTTAAGTAATTCCGGCTAGCATTTAGCTATCAGTCTGCTATCGCTTAATTAATATGGATACGCATATTTGTCTATCTTGTGCTAGACATGTCTCTGATGCAATTGTATCAGTTAATTGGTCGCTTTATTATTGATTATTGGATTATATTTCATTTTAATTCTAGGTGTAACTATTACACCATTGTACACGAAAGTTACACAGTGAATAAAAACAATTCGAATTTTTGTTAGCTAGATTGGTGTTATTAAGCTGATGAATAAAGTCATTGTACTTCCGTAGTTGAAATCTCATATTTTTTCTCAAGCTGCTATGCTATCTCCTCTATTTATTGAAAGGTAGTTTCTTGATATGGGTTCTTTTAGTTGTATCTGCGACGTTACCCTATACTATCTATAATTAAGAAATGCAACTTTACCTTCATATCAAAAGTTGCTTAGGTTGGATATTGATAAATTTAGAAGTTTGTTAAATGATTCTAACCATGTTAGATAATATGCTTTAAAAATTTGATTACACTTTTAGTATTTCTTACTACGTTGTCATATAATAACTACATAAAATTGTAAGCTAGCTATTTCACACTAAGAAGGAATTCATACGTAGTATGATAGCCTAGCTCTGAATTTTATTTGAGTGTAATGTGTTTTGTGTAGTATAGGTTCCCGTTCATTCCAACGGGTAGTTGACTAGTAGTAATAATGTCAGTATTACAACAACATGATCGCGATGGATTTCAGAAATAGGATGATAAGGTTAAATCTGTATTCAGATAGAGTCTACCATTTGCTAGCTCATATTAGTGAGTCTTTAAAACTCAATAAAATCATTCAAGTAGCACTACAGCTGTACAATATGTATAGACTTAGTATGGCTCAGTGATAGGTATAAAGTATCGATTATATTTATTATCCATGGTGAATCTCTGTTATGCGGTGTTGGGGGGGGGGGGGAATACGATACTGTAAGACAGAAAAAGAAGATATGTTAAATTAACAAGCTAGACATTGAAGCATTACTGCTATTCTAGCTTTCTATTATGGTTTCCATGCAGTGATATAGTTGTAGCCACATCAGTTTGTGATTATACGTCCCTTTCTTGTCGATATTACAATTGTCAATCTAGCCTTGATCGATTGATTTATCTTGTGAAAACAATTATAAACTGCTTGTCGACTAAAAGTGACTAGATAACCCTAACCCGAATGACTCTTTTAATAATGCAAACTTTTAGATAAAAATTTGAATTGTTTACTCGATTTTTCTTATTCGTTCATAGGATTGCATTCATTTATAAAATTTAATTAATTATAGCATTTCTTGTTCTGTCTATCTTTAGATTGATGATATAGATATTGTTTGAATATTTAATTTTATCTATGTATCGCAAACTTCATAATTCTATTAACTGCAAATGCCAATGCGTTTATTTGCACTAGTATAAAATCATCTTTGATGCCACAAAAAGGTTGTGATCTTCATCCATATCATACGCATAACTCATTCCAATAACTCCGCTGTTTTGAATGCTGTCGTATCTTGCTCGTAAGGCATTCTGATTTATCTTCATAGAATTCCAGTCTACTCTAAGTTTATCTCGCGATAGTCGTATTCGATGCAGATCATAATTATTCAGAAAACTACGTTTATCTTTTTTTTATCGTATCTCGTCGATTTTGGAGTATGTGATAAGATGAGAACCTCTCTCGGTGAAGGAGATCCATGAATATCTTTATATATTTTACTGTATGCACTCGTTATTAGATCTTTAGCTGTATTCATTGGATGCATAGCTATTTCCGGTATTAAATGTTTATCACCTTTTGCATCTTTCCTGAAATTATCATCCATTCGTGTTGACTACATTTGTAGTTAGACTAAAGGATATATCTTTATTATGCCGGTAGTTAAAGTTAAGATATCGGTGGTATTACAAGTAAGCAATAGTAATAGCTTACCAAAATCATTTAATCCTTCAAATCGAGATTGGTTTGGAATACTGTAACCTGCAATATGCGAATCATCGGCAAAGCTTCTTACTATCGACATAATTGATGTACATTATTGTATTGGAAAGCGAATGATTAAGAGCTGTATGATCTATTCAGAGGAATGAAGTAACTGTTGCCTATAGCCAGACATAATTCAATCAATGCTAAAGCAATTTCATCCTGTCATTTTACGGTATATTGAATTTTCAGTAGGCACTATCTTACCAGCATACAAGAACAACATATTATCCATTCTAGTATCCTCAATGCTAAAGGCATTCTATTTTAATTAAGACAACTATCCTAGTGGAGCTAGTAATGTTGCTTGTCCAGTATCATGTCACTGAACTCAATTTCGTGCCGGAGAAAGAAGGCCAGTTTTAAGGCTTTTCTTTCCTGGATTTCAACGGATGATTGCGAGACTAGCGAGGCCCGAGTGGCTGTCGCTTTCGTTTTCGCACTTTAATCACTGTGACCATATGAATGATAGATATACCGTTGAATTTCCTAAGGAGGATCCTAACAATAATGTCTTTCTATAAAAGGAAATGGACTCTTGTAGTTATTATGGTCGATCCCCATGAAGTCAATAGTCTATGAGGACCCACTGGTATAAATAAGATGCGAGTAAGTAACGCGATAGTCTATGAGAATCCACGAATATCAAGGACATCAGTCATGGGATAGTCTATCAAAATACACTCATAGCAATGGTATCAGTATTTATGGTATGTTCATATGCCGATGAAGATTGGCTCACAGAAATGGCATAACGAATAGGATAGTCTACTAGGAGGATACACTAATGTGATGGTGAATGACATTGAAAATCTACCCTCTATTCCATGGACTTTGTAGTCTCTGCCCTTCAGTACTATACATGGACTACTCAATCTACTGCAAATCTACCGTCGATTGACAGCAGTTAGGGACTACTCAACTAAAATAATGTTGCCTTATTTCTACCTTATTCTTTCCACCGTCTCTTTCTCTTACCATATACAGTAATCCCCGAGATTATAGTAAGAGAAAGCGAAGGCAAACGGACGGAAAAAGCCTTTCAAAAACGGGTAGTTTGCAAAATGCCATGCTGTATAGTCATTTTGCAAAATAGTCAGCCATTCTGCAAAAGGACAGATTTCGCATCCGACCTCGTTCATAAACAGTAATCCCCGAGATTATAGTAAGAGAAAGCGAAAGCAAACGGAAGGAAAAAGTCTTTCAAAAGAGGCCATTTTGCAAAATGACTGAATTTCCCTTTCCGACCTGGTTCATCAAGAGTACAGTACTGTATACTGTACACTGTACACTGTACACTGTACAATACAGTATTGCTTGAGTCATCCCTGCATAACAATCCAGTATTGCAGCTAATGTACTGTACTGGACAGTATTTAAGACTCAACACCTTTCTGCTTGATATTCTTTCTTGACGATCACTTGGAAAGGGGAAAAGGCAACAAGAACAAGAAAGAAAGCAAAGAAAGTAGGAAAGAAAGGAAGGAAAGAAGATTTATTCTACAGTTCAGATTGCTATTGATAACAGTACAGTATGTGGCGACTAGTTGGGATCGTTTTACTCGCTTGCAGTTTACTACCTATCCAGGGTAAATCTACAAAACCATCCAAGGCCGACTGTTTCCCGCATAATAATACCTGTGGTGACTGTGTTGCCATCAAGCATTGCTACTATTGCAGTAAAACGGATGTATGTTGGTATTATAATCCAACCTTTCAACATTTTATCCCTCCAGATTCGGAATGTCCTAAAGCGGATGCATTTCAAGGCCAATGCTTATTCTCTACCACTGTCTTGATTATTGCTATTTCAAGTGGCGCTGGTGTCTTGATTATTGCCATTTCGTGTACTATTTATTGTTGTTGTTGTCGGAAGAATAAGAAAAAGTATCTGAAAGAAGAACAACGTCATCTGGCTGAAATCGAGAGCCGTCGCACTCGAAATGAACAACGTAAAGTTGAACGCCAAGCCAAGCGAGATGATATTCGTCGAAAGTATGGCCTACTGAAAGATGAAGAGGATGCTGGATACAATCGTTTATCGTAATGAAGGCAAGCAGAATAGGGAAAACATGAATAAACTCGCTTGGCTTAGTCGATTACTATCTCAGGCTACAGGAAATGAAAATAGTTTTTCCCTTTTCAAACTAGAAAAACTGTAATTATAATGATGAATCAATCAATATTTGACCAATTCTCTTGGATGTGATAAGTACAGGCTACTGGATAACAGTGTAAAGTAATGATCTGTTCGTCTTAATAGATCAACTTGTCTGTAGCCCATCATAATAATATCAACCAATATCTACTAGTATATTACTTCAATTTCAATAGACCAAATGTTATGAAACTAGCCAACTCCAACTACTGTACGTGTGTACTATACAATCTCCTGTTTGCATTTTATCCTAAACGGAAGATGATAATAATGAACAAACCAATGACCCTATCCATAAGTATTTTCACTGTTTTATTGCATTATTTTTTGCCCATCTTTCCTTCAAAACTAACATGTATGTTATTATTACTAAATTATAACGTGATCGGATCATTTTCTTGGTAATTATATATACCATCTCCAGAAACTTAATTTGACTTTCCATTCATTTTTATCAATATCTCATCATACAGTGCAGTGCTGTAGTAAAATAAGTAAAATAAATAGATTGTACTTGTATGTCATTCTTTCAATCGTTTACTTTAAAAATATATTTTGAGCGATGATTTGTTTCCATCCTCGGGAATATCGTACGCTAGAAAGTATCGATTACATTAACCTTGATAGGATTGCACAATACAATCCAATATGGACGATACAGCAGCCCAACAACTTGAAATATCGAAATGTAAAAGATCATGTGGTGTAATAATGAACTAATACGAAAATAAGTGAAGAGAGTAGTTGGATTTCAATATTGATAACGTTAGATCATCAGTTGAAATGAAAAATGATCACTTGAAATTCTCGCTGAAGATGTCTGTACCAGTACCAATCTCATTCAACATGACTCGACTATTTTTACTTTATTTGCATGCTTGTTTATGCTCAGTTACTCGAAACAATGCAATTTACCTAGACATTATATATTCAAAAGAATAAAATCGATAATAAATCGATTTTTTACTTTCTCAGTAATTAACGAAACTTGTGCTGCGTAACGCAGGAATGTTGGCCATGTTTGCCTCTGTAGCAAGGACTACGCTAGAAATAACCAGTTAAGATACAGGTGATCATGACGTCGATATACTGTAGTGTATTATTATTATTATTAATGAGTCTGATACTATTGTTGAAGATCAAATTGCTTAAACGATCCATTCAAATGGACGATGCTTGATCGATTGGATAACTTCATTAAACATTATGGCTTTGCTCAGTACAATACATATGGCAACATGGTTGCAAATCACAAGGTGTTTTGCTTGATAGTTGATAACCATTTGTCATCATCATCAGTCAAGATTGGATTATCGATAGGTAAAAATTAACACCTCTACAAGGGAAAATTGTTGTACCCTAGAGGACATTTTACCGCTTTCAAACCTAATGTTGATATTCATAATTGCGGTACAGAAAGTTAACGAAAAGATTAGCCATGATCAAGGACTACTACCAAAAAATAAAAAATCAGCAACTACTAGACAGTAGACTGTAAATAGGAGTGCCTGTAACGTGAAACAAGGATCCACGATAAAACCTCTAATAAAAGTACTGCATCTAGAATGAGAATAGAAGCAAATTTTTTCGAGATCAAACGCGATACTGTACTTGCTGGACATTGTAAAGTGATCTAATGAAGATTGAATGATTTACTTTATTCCTTCTTATACCAAATACTAAATACAGTATAAGACTTTACTACAAACTCTGCAGAATTTTACTATCGTTCGTCACTGATCATTTTCCCCTAGAATGAGAATAATAGCAAACTTTAGAGATTAAACGCGATGCTTGCTTAACATTGTAAAATGGTCAAATGAAGATTTAGTGGTTTACTTTATTCCTTCTTATAACAAATACTACGTACAGTACAGGGCTTTACTACAGGCTTTGCAGAATTTGACTATCGTTCGTCATTGATCATTATTCTCCGTCAAGGAAAGGCGATATTACTCGGCCTAAGTAAGTTTCATTCAAAGAAATTTGGTATAAATAAGGAGATAAATGACGACTTGATGCTATAGTACTTTGTATATTAAGTCGATGTTGAAAAACTTCAAATTTCCCTTAATCTCCGCACTGTAAATATATATCAGACAATAAAACTAGCTATCGATACATTCAGTTTGAAAGACATAGTATTAAAATGTGATATACAGTAGTATAAAATACTAACGTCTTTAGTATTTAATGGTCATAAAATTATAACTGGACCTGCCCAAGAAAAATGTCTAAGATAAAAGAAAGTCATACACAAGATTTTTTTTTTAGTTTAGCAATGGTTGCAACCAATCGAAAACATAGGAATATGGACTAGGATAGGGAGGGATTAAAAAGAGTTTACTGTAGCATGTAGCGTTATGCTTTCATATCAGACCTTTGACCTTTCCTCTATTCGCTTAAATGGCAGTGGGCTGAAATCCTTCCATTCTAAAATGGATTCATGTCGAAATTTACTGAAAAGCTTAGAAGAATATCATATAATTATAAGCGTCTGCTAGCGTATCTACACAATCGATGAATTCATCAAGATTCAACAATAATACTATGAATACGTTTAGTTAATTGCTGCCTTTTTCCGGTCAAATTAATGATAAAAGATAATAGCAATTTGCAAAATACAGTTGCAACTATTGTTATTTTCCACTTGATTGGAAGCCGAAAATTTTATTATTTGAAAGATAGAGACGTGTACAAGTATCCTTTCCATATTTTTTTTTCCATGTTTTAAATAACAATGAGTTTATTACGTTTCGATTTCATTATTCTGTTAAGAAATTAAACGACTTAGGGTTGAGACAATAGGAAAGATATTGTTTAGCCCATGCCCTGGAGTATCTTTGCCGAAAACAAAAATACATGATTGAACTAGAGTCCTGGTGGTAGTCCTGAAAAAAATTCATCATGTGAACGTACCTTAATACAGCTCAGTAAAGCCGATCCTCTATGATGATGAGAGCTAGAAAGCGTAATAATCAATCCATAAGTGTCCTAGATCAAGGATATACCGATAAAGTTTTATTGACAATGCTACTATAAGCTAGCTGTTAGTTTAGCAATGCAAAAATTGAATACGGATCGATTCTAATTTAATCCTTTAATCGTTTACTATTTTTTTTTTTTTATTCAAGCTCAACTAATAACACTGGTTCAATAGCAAATTGCACTCTATTCTCTATCTGTTTATATCCTAGTATTGAATAGCTTATACAAAGCTTTCAGTATGATTTACCAAGAGTAATAATAGCGATCAAAAAGTAACAAAAATGGAAAGTCTGATTTGTAATGTACTATTTCTTCACGTAAAGTAGTGCAGCGATAATAGACATGTACGCCGGATTGAATTAGTAATAATCTTGCAATCAAGTCTCACTAAAGTTGAGTCTATTCTACGCATTCAATAACTGTAAATCAAATGACTCAATGCGTATGCCAGTATTGAGCACTGTAAGATTTCAAAGAAAGAATTAACCAAGTTCACTATTGCACTGCCTTGAACCATTAACAGTTTTATTCATGAATGAGATAATATAATAAAGAAGCCAATAATTAATTAACTGCAGGACTAATATAGTGTTATGACTAGTTGCCCTCAACTTTAAGTTTAGGAAGATTGCTCTACGCTTTGCAAGCTGATGGGCAGTATTTCGCAACGTTATCCTAAGTATGAATGATGGGAAATTGAACAAGACCGCTATGCTATCCATGAATCGTAGTTTTACTAATTAAAGCAAAAATACTCATATGATCAGCAAAGCCACTAACAGTTGTGCCTCATTTTTGCTACAGACATGTGGTTAGTGTACCGTATTGCTTCATCGCTACTATGTGATTAAGAGTTTAATTCCATTGATCGAATATTCTTTACAAAATCAATTGTCAGGGCCGAATTTAATTTACGACAATCATGTTCGCGCCAGTACATGAGACTGAATGTCGGCGATAACCTTTCTAACAATTTAGTGTCAAATGTCAGTGTTGCAATATAGGGTTCGGGTTAGGAATTAATCTATACGAGCGTACAGTATATAGCTACATATTCAATCTTTACTAAATGCAAAGAGCAATAATAAAGACAGAAGCCGAAATTTTAGTATTAGAATCCAGTTGCGAATAGTTTGTCGCCATTACAACATTTTTAAATCTTCAATTTTAATATCTAATACATATTGGTAAGGAAATACTTAACTACAAGTATATTATTTGGTGAATACTGTTCAGTCACGCTTTACTAATCACTATCTAAAGTTAAAATATGTCATTAATTCTAATATTTACTAATAGTTGAATCACTTAGTTGATTTTGATTAAAAATTTATAAGATACAATTTGAGATATTAATTTTACCTTGAAATGAATCATACTCATTAATAGATCCGTACAAAGTGATTAGGTCTAGTAAACGCTCATCAATTTTATTCATTTTCGCTTCTATACTACTTTAGCTGAAGGTATTATACTAAAATTGAGCTTTGATATGTTTAGTAGATTGAATGAGAGGTATCAATATTCATCATGGTGCTGCAGATTTTAAAATATGGACTGACAAGACTGGTAGTAGAAACAGAAATGATTGATAGCAAATTACAGTTGCTGTCAATTCCAAATACAGCAGTAATGCAAAAGCTACAGCGAGATGAAATTGAATAAGTCGCAAATTCTGCAAAGATTCTAGTTCAATCACCGCCAGTAGGAAGTTTCTAACATGAATTTTAAAGCCAGTATTACATCATAAGCAAGTAGGCATAAACATGCTTCACTGCACAAAAATAAAGGTGGTTGAAAATAAAATCATGCTCACCGGATATTTACACTATCCTTAGTATATACGTACGTACACCAAACCAAGATTATCTTCAAATATGATATCAAATTACAATTCTTGAAAGGAATAACATGCTAAATAATAATTCGACAAATTCCAACTGAGTAATCTACTGAATTAAGTAAACCCTTTCTAAATTTTTTCAGCAACTAAAATAAT
Organism: Trichoplax adhaerens; assembly: GCF_000150275.1. Lineage (NCBI taxonomy): Eukaryota > Metazoa > Placozoa > Uniplacotomia > Trichoplacea > Trichoplacidae > Trichoplax > Trichoplax adhaerens. The sequence continues at coordinate 2,179,372 of NW_002060952.1, read as the reverse complement.
TATTTATCTTTTGCAATTGTTTAATAAATTAAAATATTTATACAAGGCATCAATGTTTCATAAATTAGTTAGGCAATTAAAAGTACAGTATCAGACTGTAAGAAATATCTCTACAGCCATTTATTAGCTAGCTTTTCGTAGCTATATCTGACAACGCTTGATTACTTCTCTCATAGCAATACAAAAGGAATAACTAATGAGTGAACTGAAATGGAACTGATTGCGCGGGTACGATTTCTTTAATCTGAATAAATAGGGGTACCGATATTCTATAAAGTAGTAGCTGACATTACAGTCTCGCTATTTCTAGCGTAATCTTTCCATTAATTCTTTTAATGAAAAATTGGACCTTTATCTTTATTAATGTTTCCAATATAGCTATTAGAATATTAGCTTATGTAATTTAGCATGTATGCTAAAAGCATAATATATACTGTATTGCTATACTATATTCCATGTATGTGAGAATCGAATACGGTGACGGTAATAATCTCACTATTAAATATAATCGTAAAATCGACTCAAAACATTAATATTAAACTTCAAAAATTGTAATCGATGTGGTATTACATTACTTCTTGCTAGAAGCTATGTCCAATATCATTGATTATATGCAAAAGGAGATTCGTAAGAGAGTAAGTGGATAGATTTTTGAGGGATGTACGAATATACTCGTATTTTTATACTATTCTTTTAGATTAAGATACTCGCAAACATGTATGTATATGTTTACACTTTATCATAAGGGAAATGATCAAGAAATAAATATGAATTCTTATTCAAAATCATAGCAATGTTGATTTCGTCAGTTATAAGGTTTACTTCAACATTTTGAGTAGTTATCAAACTACAGTACTACGAAAGTAAACGCTTCAATACCTTGGAATCGTAATCCAGTCATTTTACTATAGCCGCAATATCAATATTTAAGGCTAATTTATAAAGTCCCTGGCATTAACTATGAATCCAATAGAGTAAAATAGATATCAGAAATGATGTAATTTACATTCTGTAATATGAAAATTGATAATCGGATATCTCTATTGACACATTCATACCATATTTGAATTACTATTATTTTTCATTTAGCAATGTGGTAGCCTATGGTTGTGAAAGAATCATAATGCCCCAAATCCTGTTCCAGAAAAAATTTTCCGTTTAAAGTCAGACAATAAATGCTTATAGTGATGCAATCATACTAAAATTCTATTCATTGAATTAAATTAATCGCGTCCTACTGTCAAAGCAACCAATAGCCATCTCTTTCTCTAACGATGAACAATATTGTTGCTGTCAATATTTCTCACTATCATAAATTGTACAATGACTTAATGACTATCCGAAGGCTTTGGTAAATTGATTACATAATACGTTAGTCAAAAATTGCAGACTATAATTTGCTCAGCAAATGTCAAAAAGAGAATAATTCATCATTTTCAATTGTCTTATTTGAATAATGATCATGTGTAAATGAAGGTGGTTGATGAATGTAAGAGGATAGTTTTTAGATTACTTGCGAAAACACTACCAGGTGAAGGTGAATATAGATTGATTTATGATATGTTATCATGCTGGCACTGCTAAACATGTGTTACGAAAGTTCAAATTCAATAGTTTCGTTTCAATCCTCATTTGATTTACGTAATATCATGAACTATCTGTGTAATCGGCAGAAATACTAATTTCACTTTCCATTGGATAGATCATTAAATAAAATTTTTTAGTCGGCTGTACTTAGTTATTCGATGATTATATTGGCTAAAAATTGAGAATGAATATAAGCAAAATTACGCAATTTTGTCTATCAGTATAGTTAAGAATCAATAACGCTCCATAAAATGAATGGGTACAGATTTAACTAAGGGGAATTTCATTGAAAAAATGCAGAAACAAAAGCATCAATTAATGATGTTGTTAGCGCGTGGTATCAGTTTATTAGTCACCACACCGTTCTGATTCATTGGTTCTATTATATCCTACGTCTTAATTATTGACAGCTTTTATTAGTTTAAACAACATTGACGAAGAGAGGCTATGGTTTGTCAGGTTGTCCTTTGATTGGTAGAGATGTATTTAACATCTATACTTTTGCATTAACTTGCTTAGATTAGATTTCTTAACAGTAAGTAAGTTTTCATTTTTTTTCTCTCCCGCTGTTTCTCTACTTCCATTTTCATCGCTGCTGACAAATTTGGCTTAACCAAGATCTCCATGGGTAATCAGATAAATAAAAATCAAGGAATACCATGTCAAGCATTTAATCATTCTTGTCATCAGTGTACAACATTGAATTATTGCTATTTTTGCCAATCTACTTCGATTTGCCTTCATCTTCCTGTTAATACAACTTTATGGAGTTTACCAGATAAAGTATGCGACAATTTAGGATGGTATACTGGACAATGTCTCCTTCCTAGGAAGATATTTGTTATTACTTTGCCTTGTGTGACTATAATATCATTGATATTACTTGGCACTATATGCTTTTATTACTACAATAGAGATCAAAATACTCGATTTAAAATCTTTAACTATCGTCGAAAGAGAGGCTATATGCCAGTTTCAGTACAATATTCTCGTCAAAAGTTAATCAGTAAAATTAAAAATAAATATGGTAGGGTTGAGAAGTATTAATTCATGTATACATGTCAGAAATAATTACAATAATAATGGTAGTTCAGCCGGAGGCATCAAGATGCACCAATTTTTTTTGCGATACAGTAATTTTAGCAACTGCATTGCTTTCGCGTATTGTAATTCTTCTGCGACATATTTGCTTTCAATATCGTCGAAGCAAATCTGGTAATGGTTAGTCATTAATTTGCTAAACGTATGCTAAGGGCTAATATAAATTACTAATTAATTTAAAATGGACGCTAACATTTTTGTGGAAGAATTGAGCTAACTTCATTGCGAATTAGCGGTTTTTAGTAATGATACTTGTTTATCTTAAGAAATAATCTAAATCATAGCATATGCAGTAATCATCTCGCTTTCGTAAAGCATGCTTAAGGTCTAACATGAACGTATATAGGATAAGTTCTCTGTAAATCTATAATATAATGATAGCGTGTCATTGTAATATGCATGCAATGATGTAGCTGAGAGAATTCCCGTGATTTCGAATCAGTTGTTATTGCTTTCTTTTTGTCAATTTATAGTTTATCATCAAATTTGGAATAAATCTTAATTTAAAAATACAGAAGCTTCGGATTTTACAATTTTAATCTCAATCTAAATTGAATATTTTATCCCTTGTTATATTCATGCTCTCTTTATCCTTAGCGTTACATTGGGTCTTTAGGTTTGCAGATAAGTTACTCCAAAATATTACTTCAGTTCGTTTGCATTTGTTTATGATCAATTCGCTGTTAATGATTTAAATCTTTTGAATAATGATGTAGACTGGAAGCATCTTGTAAGGCTTTTACTGTCGAGGTAATGGCATTAATCTATTCATTCTAAACTCATGTAAATAATGATGTTATAAATATCCATTTTACGTGCACGGTATAAGTTATATAACAAATATAAATCACAATATAGAATCGTTTAACGGTGCCTTGAAAGTTCTTATCTCTCGTTTTCTCTCTAAATCAAAGTATTTCTGCTATAATATTTTATGCATCTGATAATTGGATTTTAATCGGATAGCTGATGATGAGTATGGGCCTGGTTATTGGTTTTAATAAATAGATACTTTGAAAAATACACAAAATCGGATGATTTAGTAATAGCAATGTGACATAGCTTAACCACAATATCATTATGAACATGCAGTCATTTTTATGACGTTTTCTATCACGCTAATTTGGCTAATGTAGTATCATGTAGGAATGCTTAACTCTGCTAGTAAAGATGATTGAGATGGCTTAAAAGTTCAATGGTCTATCCAAAGTATTACAGCTTGGTGCCGCTTGTAGTGGGTAGATTTTTAATCTTACAATCAACACTTACTTTATTCAGACATTTATACGTAGTTCTACACTGCATACTACCTGTGTATTCGCTATCATATAACTACTGTTCCTGGCTGAAATCATGATGGCTCTTAAAGCTTGTTTATTCCTAATATTATGCTATTGCCTTTTTTTTATGTCAATCACATGTGTTTAATAAAATTATTTGCTGATTAATTAAACCTAAATTTGTAATAGGTGTTTGTGTTAATCTGAAACTACTTTATAAACCATTTCTTCGACTAAAACAGTTAATTTAATATGTTTTGTTTAAAACAGTCAAGTTCGTGACGATACTACAATATGCTCATCATGAATATTTTGCCATCGCACAGGAAAGAGTGAAATTAGAAGTCAGATATCCAATGGTAACTTTGCTAAGTTATTTCAAAGAATTTTCTGAGCCAACCTATAGGATTGCATATGAGCAGCTGCTGTTAGAGGATTTATAGTAGAGATAATGTAACAAATATGCTACTTCGCCTAAAAGTATCAACTAACTTATATAAACATGAACTGCTGAATAGTACTACCATATTACTAGGTAATTGAAATAATTTTAAACTGTAACGTAAATTCGAACTTTCAATTGGACAAATAAATTACATCAACATGTAAAATTAGCCGAGACCGACAGTTTTGTTAAAGAAATTGAATTAGAGATCTAGCCAATCAATCTACAATAATTCCATCATTTTCTTTTGTTTAATGCCGTTTTTACCATATTGTTGGAGATCAATGCATCCTGATACTTAAGTAGAGCATATCCATATAGTAAATCAGTGAAAATCGTTGAACCTAAAGACGGTAAGAAAGATAAGAGCGAAGCGGTTATAAAATACGAGTATTTCTTGAAGTTGCTTAAACTATTGCTTGATATCGATTCAACCAAGTCAATTAATAGAAAGATGATAACAGTTAGAATATAGCAAGTATTATTATCTACTCAAATTACCAAAGCAGCCCATTTTAAGCATCGATCCGGCAATCAAACATGTGGCTATCTCTACGATCAATCTATCTGTTCATATTTATAACATCGGCAGTATTAATGCCGATGATTACTTGTCATTCTCTTAGTAGCTTGGCTAAAGCGAAAAGAGCAACTAGGATTACGGATAAGGATTGTTTTGCCAGTAACGGTTCTTGCGTTGATTGTGTACAAACTTTTCATTGTTTTTTTTGCAACTCAAACAGGGTTTGTTGGAAATATCGTGGAACCAGTATAACTAATTTTCTACCACCTCAGTGGCAATGCAATAATAACAATTGGCAAATTGGTCAATGCAGTATTAATGGATTAACGTTAATTATTCTTGTTCCAATCGCCAGCAGTATCCTCATCATTGTTCTAACGTGTGGATTATATTGTTGTTGTTGCCGCAATAGCTATCGCAAGATGTGGTTTTATGAGAATGAGAGACATGAAAGTGAATTAGCAAGGCGCCAACATAACGCTGAATTACGTAATTTTGATCGGAAAGCACGTCGTGAGCGCCTTGCTCAAAAGTACAGAAGCACGCCTGGCAAGATATAACTATCTCGTAAATTGTGATGATTGATTGTAAACTTTAGACTGTGCGATAGTTAACTTCATCATTTCTAGGAATTTTTATTCTAGTTTATATGTAATTATTTAAATTCAATATTTGGATGTCCAACCTGGATGGATTTAATTATAATTATATATATCATGAAATAATCTGTCGTTATCAACGTACGAATACCATAAATTAACACGCCTTCGGCTATACACCATTTGCATAGATATAGTGATAATTAATAAGTAATTATGATGAAACCAGGTGTGTGTATTGTGTATATCATCATAATCTAGATAGCAATGGGCATGCAAGTTCTGTCTTATATGATGGTATCTCCAGCTCATATGACGAATATACGCGTATCTTCAAGTTCTGATTTCATCAGAAAGCACAGTTGATTAAAATTTTAATTATTGACATGATCGTTTGATAATATATTTTCAATACCGGTTAACGTGTAAACTTTAAAGTTTTTGCACTCCAAAGTAAGGAAATGTTGTCAATGATTTTAGAGTGGGGGAGGTAGTCTATGTTGATATGCCGGTAATAATCCTAATTCAATCTGGGTACTTGAAGAAGGGCTGATTTAAAATTCACCGTACTGTATAATTTTCTATTCTATTCTATTCAATACCGATATGAAAGGCAAGGTTGCTATCTTCTATCAGAGTTAAAAATGGATTTTAAGATCATTTCCTAGTATAATCGTGAGTGTAGACTGTGAAAGTGGTTTGCTAGGGTTTGCTACGTGTCGGAGTAGGTTTTAAGTAATTTTCATTCACAATACACTATAACAAGATATCGCATTGGCGTTGGATTGCGATCCATTAGGCGACACTACACTATATTAGACGTTAGCAGTATGTTCTAGAGGCTATTAGACCTCCAGGATCTTCATTTATAGTCATCCTTTGGAGAGTCAGACCTGCCCATAGTTCGGTTTGGCTAGGTTTAATGCCTGTCTTCAATATCTACCTTCAGCGACTAACTAAAATTACTAGGTATCGGTTATTTATGGAGGGGCGTTCATTCAGGTATCTCATGAAAGCTGGAGTGGATATTATTCTTCTACGACGGTAGTATAGCGACAACCCTACTGTATATGCCTTCGATATCTTAATTTCTCCAACAAATGATTTATGGCTAGTAATTTTACAGGTTATGACTTAATATGGAAAGCAGGGCCGTCAGTTCCAAGGAAGCATGGGGATTGGGGAGTGATATTGGTGTTGAAGCAGAGCACATCGATGCCTATCTGGTAAACAAGACGAACCGACTACAGGTGCAGTCCAGTATACCCTGTACTGTACAGCGCGATTAACTTGGTTGGCACTAAGGAAAATAAGCTGTCGAGGCTAAATCAAGCCCAAAGTATGCCCCTGTACATATCGATTTTGAACAGGAGTCTTTCATAAATTGTAACTTTCAATTTTCGACTCCATCTTGCCATCGAAGTGAATGGCGTTGTCTTGTAGATTAGGTCTACAATGTACAGTACATACCGGAGTACCCATGTACTGTACACTGTACAGTACTGTACCGTACTGGAGTGGTCTGTTTTACAACTGCCCTCAAATCCCATAATGGGGCTCAGGCCAAAGTCACGAGACTCAGCCTCGCGATTTTACTCGCCATTCGTCAGTCTAGTACTGTACCTTACAGTACTAGACACTCAGTACTAAGGACTGTAGTCAACATCAGCCAGGATTGGCCACGTAAGGATGACTTTGTAATATTTCACCAGAGTGTGCAGTACTGTACTGGGTGCTAGTGTACGGACTACAGTACAGTCCTGTACTGTAGTCCTGCACGGTACCATCGTCTGGGTGGCGATCGTTTTGACGATTCGATCGATGTTGGAACTAAATTCCAGTTGGTCAATCAGTTCCTCCCTCGTCTGGGTTCTTCGATAATGTTGGGTTAAGTCTTCGTGGCCGTAGTAATTTAAAATTATTCTTACTGTATTGGTAAGTGATATTGTCTTTCTTTGCTGAAATAGGTAAAGTTGTCTTGAATGCAGTGATCGCACTAGATATTGACGTCCAAACGATAGTTGGTGTAGACTACTGTACAAACGGACTACAATATTGTCTATTTCAGGGGCTGTCTTCGTTTCTTCTTTATCTATACTATAACATATACACTAGTGACGCAAAACAAAAAAAATGTGATAAATTCATACTCTGACACTGTCTGGGACTGCAGTACTGGAAAAAAATGATTCTCTCTCTTTTTGTCAGTCGTCCTTGAAAAAGTCTACTATAGTCGATATCGTTTACCTGGTATGAGTTTAACATACAGCTACAGCAGCAATTGCTGTATAAACTGACAGGAGTGCAGAATGGAGATCATCCCTAATTATTCCTCATTGGCGTTGCGTCTGCTGATTATATCAACTGTTTTAAAGAGAGTAGGAAACAGAGTTTTGCAAAAGGATCACGCTACAGACAAGCCGCACCAAAACATGCACCCGACGTCAAAAGTACTAGAATGCTGGTAAAGAAACCACTTCCGAAGCTACACATAGAAGCATCAATATATTAAATACCCTCATGTACACATATTGAAGCTAAACGAACTAGTCAATGAACTGAAAGTGTTAATTCTCTTCTTTCATTGCTAGATGATCGTTCACACCCTATGGAACAATCAATTCTCACACATTTTATTTCATAATATTTCAGCCCTGATCGTCTATCCAGCATTGCTCGATACCCTTCATCAATGAGATACATCAATAATTTCATTACAAGTACCAATAAGTCCGGAGATAATTCGACCTAGTTCATTAGTAAATGTAAATTGTTTAACCTATTCCTTACTTAATAAACAAAGTTTACAAACACTGATCGATTAGTTTAATTAATCTAAAGACATGACTAGAAGTAACGTTAAATCTGACCGGCTGAAGTAGTACTCTAATTCATATGTAACGAAGCCTTTGTAGCAGTAGCTGTATCCCTTTGAAGTGAAATTGGAACACTTAAATTATATTATATCCTACTTGAAAATTCTGCCTAAGAATCATTACAAGCTAAATACGAGTAATAATTCATGGTATAATTGTATGTTTTAAGATTGGCTGGCATCAATAGTACACCTTGAAAATATATATTCGTTAAGATTCTAGATGTTATATTCTTGCACTAGATCGAGCTACAAATTTACTACGATAATTTTAAATCTATTGACGCTTAGTACTGTATAAAGGTTATCGATTTTGTGTCAGTTGTAAGTGTCAGGTCTTGGTGGTAAAAAATGAATCTCAAAACAGTTACGGATTGGTCTAGGATTTAGCTGCGATCGATCTCTCAGTTTCTTCTTAATCTTGTTACAAAGTGTACAGTTTAGCATTAATATCTACTTATGAGGGTGTTAACAATACAGTACATACTAAGTAAAGTTAATATAATGAATGAAAATTATCTTGAGAGTTATACCTTGTTATAACCGTACATGTAGGTTGATTGGAAAGAATGATTCGGTATTTTGACTGCCTCATATCACTATTGATTCGTAATACATAATCATATACAGTAGCATAGAAGTAAAACGAGTGTATCCTGTATAGCGATGCACGACAATGATGATATTATTACAACTAAGATCACCTTTCTTGAGTTATGCGGCGCTGTAGCCATTTTACAATCTATATCAACTTAACAAATCGATACTCTAATACTGGGCAATATTATCAATCAAACTAACGAAATTATGCAATACATGAACTGAAATGAATTTATTACCTTCTAGAATTCTAAAGAGAAAAGGGTATGGCTGCAAGATCTATTTTAATTACCTTGTATATAGTAGGTTTATGGTCTTGTTTGACCACGATCACTCTTGCTGAGACGCAATTTATCGACATCGATTTTGATTCGAACAGCACAGGTACGTATTTATTACTTTAAGAGTTTACTGATAGATTTATAAAATCTTTTAATAAGTTAATAGTTAGAGAAGTCTTTAAGCCTACTTTAAACTCCACCGTGTACATAGACGTATATTAGTTGTGAGTGCGTAGTCGCATTACCACAGTAAATTACGTAAAACTTTGACTGTCGGTAAACAATTACTTGCCTTGGTTACAAATATGTGGATTATAATTAAGCGGCATAAGTTAGGTACAGCATATAGTTAATCTTAGCCTAGTGGTTGACTGTATTTCATTTGGTTATCGCTATAGATCGAAAGAGAAATGTTACCATTACTACTAGTCCAGCTCAAACACTTCAGCTGCATACAAAATCTATAGCATTCATAAAGCCAAGGTAGGCGATTTAACTTGATGGATACGAATTTATTCATTTAAGGAAATGTTAGGGTATTTACATTTAATTGTATATAGATAACTATGTGATATTGATTAGGTTTTTTGTAGTCATTTCCGTAAAATTATACATTTATATCTCTCGTATTTGAAATAGGTAATATTATGAATTTACTCTGCTACACGCTAGCTACTTTTTTTCAATTTTCGGTTAGCAATCATTAACTATGAAATCTGTAGTAAACTGTTTCGTGTTAGGCATACGAACTGCACTGTATGTCGTATACGACGATAGAAGTCAAAGTTTATCTTGATTAAGACTTAGTACTTAACTGTGTAAATAATTTGATTCTGATAGTGTCAAATAGTATTTCGCCACCTTGGCTACGTAGATATGCTACAAGATGTTTAACTTATCTAAAAGAAGTTATACTACTGTTAATAAAATATTGGGAGTTGCTAACTTATCTAAAAGAAGTTATAGTACTATTAATAAAATATTGGGAGTTTTAAATGTTACCTATGACATACTTCGAAACTTATCATGCCTTGTTCGAAATCAACGTAGGCAGCTGTAAAATTCTTCTTCGTTCTACGTCATTATAACTTGCAGTAGAAAGTATTTTTCGATAACGGCTCTAATGATCACGGTTACCTTTATTATTTTAACTTTTAGTTCGCAGTTAGCTACCGATGCTACTATTAATCTTTACAGTCGGAACGATGGTATAGTATCCAGTTCTGATGATCAGGTGAGCAAGAAGTATTTTATGACTTACGATGCAGCAATTGAGCTTAAATTTTTGAGATATTATGACGTTATCATGCTACGATTTTTAACTCTACTATTGATCATTTCAGGTGAAAATATTATCTGGTGATTGCAGCAGGGTTAATTTTTCCATTTCCGCTGTCGGACCCGGAGAAACAGAAATTGTTATGAACACAACTTCAGACGAAATTGTTAAGTAAGGCTGCTTCTATATTTACAGAAGGTTACGAAATATTGAAGTGATAGAGGATATTGACCAAAATTTTGTGTCTTACTAGTATAGCTTAGTTGTAAGTACTAATATAACTATTGTCATAATAGCGTAAGTCGTGCCTTTATCAAAGTCCACATCGTACATTCCTTAGCTTTGGTAACAATTAACGCAGTCATTGGCTGGATTTACTTTGCCGCGTGGACAATTTCGTTCTATCCTCAGGTTAAACGTCTTCTTGTCACACTGTCGATTATATAGTACCTTATTTCTATAGATAATTTTCGCTGTGCTAGGCATTTAGATGAAATTAGTACTACTTACCCCTTGGTGATGTAAATTTTAGATATATTAACTATTTTACGTCAAATACTTTCTTAATGTAGGTTTACGAGAACTGGAGGAGGAAAAGGTACAATGCTGTTGATATTAGCTACAGATATTAAATTTATCGCTATCTTACCGTGAAAGTATGCGATACAAGTATTTACAATCTAATAAAGTAGCATTAACAATGTTTGATTGATAGTGTGATTGGATTAAATTTCGACTATCTTGCGTTGAATATTACCGGGTTTATTGCCTATTCTATTTTCAACATTGGCATATTCTGGGTAGACGAAATTAAGGTAGGAAAAATACTGGTGAATGACATATTGAAACTCGCCTTGATTGAAATTACAAATTTATAATCATGAAATAATTCTATCATAGATGGAATACGAGAAATTGCACCCTTACGGTATAATTCCAGTTCGAGGAAATGATGTTTTCTTCGCTATCCACGCTGCCGTAATTACCGGTTTCACGATATTTCAGTGTTTTATTTACGAGGTTACTATTTATTTTACATTTGTCCCTGTTTCCGTTAATTTTCTTTTTGAGGCAATTTTATTTTATTACTATCCATTCTTGTAGCGTGGTGACCAAAAACTTTCTTGGACAGCGACTGCCCTTGTCTCTGGATCGTGGCTATTTGCTATTATATCCTTGATCGTAGCTATTGCTGGCAAGCTTAGCTGGTTAACTTATCTATACTTTTTGTCATATGTAAAGTTAGGAATAACCCTGATTAAATACGTGCCTCAGGTTTGTATGCAAATAAGTTGAGAGCACTTGACTTGGTATGTGCATTAATTACTACTTGGTCTGACTAGTATTAATCATCCTTTAGGCCTACATGAATTACAGGCGTAAAAGTACGGTTGGATGGAGTATTGGAAATGTCTTATTGGACTTTACTGGCGGTAGCTTTAGTTTACTGCAGATGTTTTTATTGGCCTACAACAGTGGTACGGTACAACAGAAATTGTTTGCTTCATTTTTCTATATTTACCATTTAAAATTAAAATTCATTGTTGCAAAATAGTGATGATTGATTTTTGCTTTCATTTTATTTGTTACTCTTAAATTTAGATGATTGGGGATCAATCTTTGGAGATCCAACAAAATTTGGATTAGGATTATTTTCTGTTTGCTTCGATATTCTTTTTATATTTCAGCATTACGTTCTGTATAAAAATAGGGACAAGGGGAGTGGATATGAAGCTCTAATTGAGCCATAAATTTTCTCGACTTTGATTGTGGTACCGCGTTATCGATTTTACCTATGGTATCGTTTTTATTGACGGTATCGCAATTGATTTTATCTTGAGCATGTGTTCTTATCTTCAGCAGATTTATTTTTATGATACAGAAGTAAACATCGAAATGTTAAACTAAAAATATAAAGTTATCGATTATCGTATATGATGAATTAAAGCCTGGAAGAAATTAATTTGAATAGGACGAGACTTTGTTGGATATGTTTTACAGTAGTGTGTATCCGACGTCGTTTGATGATTACTTTGAAAGAGTAGAATCGACTTGTATATCGATCCATTTATGACTGTTGATTATCTATTTTTTACGGAGAATATTGAATAGTTTTCGCGGTCTGCGAATAGATTTAACTGTAACTGAAAGTCGTAAGTTTCATTTTTATTTGTCTAATTTCTATTGTAAATGGATTATTTACCACAACTTGTACATTAGTGTAGTATTTGCACTGTATGGACCTGGTGAGGAGTATTGTACTACTGTACACTCGTGGACTGCAGCACTAGATTTTCTTTTATTTTATTAGTCCATGGTACAGTGCTTCGAGCAGTCACCATGAATATTAGTTTGTTAATCTAAAGGATATACTTGTAATACTGTAAACCTAACTGTACTATTCATGTATGGCGGTGGCTTTTGTAAAGATGTACTGATTGTCAATCCAAATTAACGGTATCATTTATTTTTTTTCCATATTTTGCTACCGAGCTGCAAAGTAGTAAAATAGTGTTACCGAATCGCGCTTACTCTTGTAAACGTTCATTGTTTATCAATCTAGATCAATGGCATGATTTTTTCCATCTTTCGCCTACCAGCAATAAAGAGATATTACAGTGTGATTAAGGAGCGAAATATGGAGTGTTGAGATTTGCAACCAACTATCCCAGCCCATCAGGGAGAATCAACTTTATATATAGCCCTATTTACAATCGTATTTACTAGAGGGCATTGCTTTATAAGGATGTAAAATCCCGCATAGCAATGAATTCACGTCATTTAATTTCCCCCAGAGAATAGTTATGTCCTATTGACTGGGTACAGTAGGCAGTAAACTGCTTCACCTTCTAAGTTTTGATGTGAAGCTTGGCTAAACTACTGTGTAGCAAGCAAGATTATAATACCTTATAATGNGACCTACTTTGGAATCTGGTACTAGTATACTAATATAATATAGACCGTATATGTTATACATTACTAGATAGAGTGATGGACTACGAAGAAATAAGTAAGTAGTCGATGATGCAGAAGAAATGAGTAACGAGGCGGGACCTACTTTGGAATCTGGTACTACTAATATACTAATATAATATAGACCGTATAGGTTCTACATTACTAGATAGAGTGATGGACTACCAAGAAATAAGTAAGTAGTCGATGATGCAGAAGAAATGAGTAACGAGGCGGGACCTACTTTGGAATCTGGTACTACTAATATACTAATATAATATAGACCGTATAGGTTCTACATTACCAGATACTGTACAGTCATGGCCTACGAAGAAGTCAGTTAGTCGATGATAGAGAAGAAATGAGTACTGAGGCGGGACCTACTTTGCTATCTGGTACTGTAATTCCTGACTTTGGTCACCTGGTCTACATTTGGCGCCAGATTCGTGCTTACAGTACAATTCACAGTAGCTAGACTGTACACGGTACAAGTCTTGTCTTCATTGCTCTTTTCTGTCGGCATTTAATAGAGACATTACTTTTGCTAGTCATGCGTCTAGTACTCTACAATGTCTTTTAGCATTGCTAATAGTTTCATTGCTTGCATTACCATCACTAGCAAAAATAATGTCACCAATATATGCCTGCAATATTGCCTACAGTACCAAGTCCACTTTATTGATAAAATGGACTTCATGCTCTTATTGGCCATCGTGTAACCAA
>NW_002060952.1:2047514-2048794 GCF_000150275.1 Trichoplax adhaerens | reverse complement strand
AACTACTTTTAAAGAATTATAGCAATATTTGCTATGCGTAATCTTAGTACAGCATAATATTAAGCAGCATTAAAAATAATTAATCTTTGATAGCATATCGCTGATAATAGTGTACATTCAATCTGGTATTTTTGAGGCCTTGACTCCAATACTAGTGAAAAATCTTATGATATCTAGAAATTTCATGAATGAAATACTTGCTTACTTTATAGCTAACAGTCAATTTTAAATGAAAATTAAATGCATTAATATTATGTTAAAAGTTTCCTCAAATGGTTTTTGACAATACGGGAAATGCTTTTCGGATTTAATACAATACCACTATTTGCTAGCATTTAAGCAGTGACTAGTTAATAGTACTGTATGTTATTAAATATTATTTCTTGTCGCAATCTAATATCCTGCCACGTCCTATAAGTATATCTATCTATACACGCAGTTCTCTCGACAGCACTACAATCACTTATTATGTTAATGTGTACAAATTTCAATGGTACTCACATCCTCTATCAATTCAATTATCATATTTGCCGTCATTTCGACATGAACAAAATTATTTTGACTACTAACGCCATTTTTCCTTCATATTTTAATAAAATTTCGGTTATTTACTGTACATACTGATCTACAGCATCCTGTTAATATTGTAATTAAACAGAATATTTACCTATAATTGTAGAGAAAATTTTAATATTGACAAGGAGTCTGAACCTTTTAATTCGGTGCCGGTACTAATAGACTAGTAATAGTCGCCTCTGATCCATTTTTACTTTTTACACCGGTAATAATAACATTTAGATTTAAGGTGTTCGTTATAAAGCGAACGTCAAGTTTTATCATACTGAGTTTGCTAATGAGACAAAATTAATTTAGTTAGATCAATCATTTCTTCCTTTGGTTTTGTTATTGCTTACGCTGAAAAATCTCATTACCACTGATACCATTAATCATTAAATTTAACCCGTATTCCATTTTATTTCTATGTAAATTTATAGCCGAAAGAAGAAATTAGAATGGTTTAAGAATTCCTTCACAGCAGTCTGTGATGATGACGAAAATATTGATCACAGCCAGTTCAAAAAAGCGATTACTAGCAGAGGGGTAAGGTTAAAACTATTTTCGAAATAAATTTCTCGTTCTTAAAAACTAGAGATTATTGACCTTGTCATTGTGATACTTAATTACTCACATTCGATTTTATAATATGGTTAAAATCGAAAATTAGATGCTTAACTAATTTTATAATGTTCATTACAGTTCCTTGAGCGATTTTCTACCTG